>NW_028327174.1:140864722-141164722 GCF_987537825.1 Furipterus horrens
CAGAAGAAACTCTCTGCTCTTGGCTTAGGTCATGGGGCCACGTGAGCCTAATGATCTTTGTATTTTGAAACAAGCTTGAACAAATGTCTTCCTGGCATGCAACAGAGAGTGCTTTTATTTATTTATTTTAACTTGATGGTGGTTCTTCTCCTGAAAGCAAAATTAAGATGAGTCGTTAATGTGACAGAGAGAGAGAGAGATGGAACTGTGAGACTCTCCATGTCTTTTCTTGAATTGGGTGAGGTTACCTGAAAACAACACAGTTCATTTTCCTTCTGCTCAGTCCCTGCTGAAGTCACTTCTCTGAGCATTGCTTTGCTAGGCTTTTGAGTTGATAAAAGAAATAATCACATGAGGACTGTCTCTGTACTCTCTCAAGATGGCTTCTGAGACATTGCTCCTTCTATTTTTTTGAGCTGTTCTGTGAAGTTATTTGAACTTAACGCTCAGAGCGGTTTTGTTTTCCAGACAATCCCTGCCTGGAATGTCTTTCTCCATGTGACTGCCTGGCTAATCTCTGCTCATTCAGCACAGATGTTACTACTTCCAGAGCTGGCCCCTCTGAGTCCCTGCCTCCCTGCTAAGGAGAGAACATTCCACTTTCCCCACCCAAGCTCTGCACGTGAAACATAGATTCTGTGGTTGAATTTTTCCCTGTTTCCTCTCTGTCTTCTTCAGCTACCCCAAGTCATCATGAGGATGATAGTAATGACTTAGGCATCTCTGAGTTCTCAGCGTTCATCACAGTGGGAGCCACATATAAACTTTTTTTTTTTTTGAATGAAATCCAAACTGGTGTAAGTTTGAGATTAGGAATTGGAGTAAAGTAAATAGTAGTAAGCCTTAAAGACTGAAAAGATGTTCTAATAAGTGAAAGTGGTTGAGGAGACAGAGAATCTCTTCTAGATGTCACTAAAGGATCTATAGCTTAGTGGAGAAGGGAGCTCAACACAAGAAATTAACCTCTGTCCTGTTTACACTGCCAGAGGCTTGACACTCCTCAATAAACTGGTTGGAGTTGGGGTGGGTTTTAAGGACTGTCTTTGTGATTGTAATCCAGCATCCATTTTCCCGACTTCTAATAATAGGTTCCTGATTTTGCTTTGGAGAATTCTCTCTCTCTTATCATATGTCTCCTATGGGACTGCGAGTTAAAGCACTAACTTCCTATTAGGCAAGGAGGGGGCATGTGATGTGAGTAAGGCCAATATATTGATCTCTCATGGGAAATCGGATGTTGAGAAGAGGGACCCAAACCTGAAAATGGTTGGAGGTCATTCATGGGTGGCTCCCACCCTGAAGAGACAGTCTCTTAGCTTCTCTGCTCCAGATCTTGAGCAGTGTTTATTTCAGTCTCCCTCGAGGCCTGATTCATTCATTCAGTAGATATTTCTTGGGTACTATTTGTGGTGGCCCTGGCTGGTTTAGCTCAGTGGATTGAGCGTCGGCCTGCGAGCTAAGTGTCGCTGGTTCGATCTTCCAGTCAGGGTACATCAGAGAAGGAAAACTCTGACTCCAAAAAACCTCCGCTGCCTTGCGGCATACCTCTTCAGGGGAAAGGCTAAGGGAGTAAACCCCGACAGAAAATCCGGAGCCGGAGTCCCTAAGGCGGTTTGACGTTGTAGTCGACACCGGCAACTCCTGCGGCGCACCTGAACCCAAGCTGTATCGACTCCGTCTTTCCCTTGGACCATTCAGCTGCGAAGAGAGGGGGGGTCTGCTGCATGGGCAACAGCAGACCCTCCATATTACCCTGCCCAGGCTCTGTAGCTTCAGCGTCATCACAAGATGTCGATTCAACACGGGAGGAGACAGATACCATGTCACTCCCGAGTCGGACTGCACAGCCATTCTCGGCGGTGCAGATAGACTCTTAAGAAGCTACACCATCGTCTCTCGAGACAGACGGCTGCCGACGACGACTATTTGTGGTCCCGGGGATTTTGTGTAAAAAAAGACACATATGTCCCCACTGTCATGGACCTGACGCTCTGTGGTGGCTCTTTATCTCTTTCTCACCCTTGGAGCTGCTGCATATCCTTCAAAGAGATTCCTTTTCTGCTCATGTCAGCCAGGCTGGCTTCTGTTGCTTGCAGCCATGCCCTAGCTGATCACAGGTCATGTTCACCCTCCTTACAGTGGCGCGCAGGCTCCTCCTGACCTCACCCAGCCCATGGTCACCTCACCACACTGCCGGGCACATTCTACAGCCCGCTTACTCCAAGTGCGGTAGAACCTTGGCATTTGCTGATTGATTGCAGATTTGACTGTATGACAAGGACACAGTGTGAGAAATGCTCACAATAAAGCATTGGGATACAGGATTTCAGCAGTAACCAAGGCAGTTGACTCACAGAGCTGCAGGTCCGGGCGCAGCCAGATCAAAGGTGTGCGCCAAAAGAGGGAGCTGGCTGTTTTTAACCCTAAGGTGTCTGAAGTCCCCACTTTGTCCCGCTCCTCCTCCTTCTCCTTCCCAGTTTCTCCAGGTTGGATACTCCACAGTTACAATCTAAGGTGATTATCTAAATGCCCCTTTTGTGATTTGTAAATATGCTAATACTGTTAACACTGGCTCAGAGATGCTCTAATTACATTTGTCCTTTGTTACTAATGATTTTCTACTGGTTTGGGAGTCACTATTTCCTTGTTTCTTAAAATAGGACTCCAAGTCATGGATGTTTGCCCAGAGTACAATTCAGGGTATTTTCTCATTTATTGTCCACACTATTCCTTCATATTAGAATGCTCTTCCATTTCTACCATTGTATTCTCAGCAAAAGTCCATCCTTGAAGTTCAAGCATCACTTTCTCCCCCCTCTGCCTTGGAAGTTTATTTGGAAATAGAGGCAAGAGCATGAGCTTTAGAATCAGTCACACTCATTCACTTGTTCTGTATCCTTGGGCAAGTTACTTAAACTCATTCAGCCTCAGTTTTCTTTTATATAAAATAGGGATAATAACACCTGCCTCACTGGTCTGTTACGAAGACAGAATGAGATGATACATTTGAAATGCCTAACTGAATGCTTGATACAGAGGTATGACTTAAAATATTTTAGTTCCCCTTTTGTATCAACTTAAGTCCCAGCAAGATGTAGGTGACATGCTGAAATTAGGATAATTTTCAAAGTTTGTCAGAGTATAAGAGAACTAGAAGGGGCAGTCCAGTATTCAGGGGCTATAACAGTAGAGACAGAGCTTATACCAAGTGCGCAGGGCTAAGAGGAGGGAGAGGTTACACAGGAGAGAGAGTCTTGTAGGAAATGTGGCCTTGGAAGAGCGGTGACCAATAGCGGAGGGACAGAGCTAAGTGGCTTTGCAGAAAGGGCAATGGGAATAAATACTGTCACCTCATTCTCCTGCCATTTCCTGCTAGTGTTCCTGACAGGAAGCTGGAGGGCATGAGCCTGGTGATATAGCCTGTACAGGTTAGCTTTCCCAGCTACAGAGCAGGTAGAGGAAGGGAAAGTAGACTGGGAGAAGTGGACCAAAGACATCCTCTGTTCCTTTCCTTTATGTAGCAACTTTAATAATTTAATCTCGCTATATGCATGTACAAAGAAATGAAGTGTAGTTTAACTTCATCTTCATTATGAACCCTCTATTTTTTCAGTTAGAACTATACAAGGTTGCCGTAGGTCAAAAGTGATGATTATTGATGCCTTCTTATGGCCAACCCAACAGTGAATTCAGCTGGTATAATAATTTCAACAGTCTATTTATGCCTGGGTCTGTAAGATTGTACTGACACCTCAACCAAGCCTTCCCTTTTTCCTACACTATGTTCAATATTATGCAGAGCTGTCAAGGATATGGTTCATTTCTGGGCACATGGTCCCCCACCCAGTGCTTGAGTAAGATGAGCCACTAGCACCAGGGTTCTGGATGTTTCTGAAGTCACCTCATCTTTGCTGTGACAGGCAGAAAAGGAGAAGGCATCTGGAGCCTAACTTTCTCACTTTCCCTCTTTATTCCAACTAGGCTTTGATCTAGAAAGGGCGGATGTTTTTGTGCCTCTCCCCTTTGACCAGGGCTTTGCCTCTGTTATTTCCTTCCCCTTCCTTGCCTCACGGCTCATTTAGCTTCATGGTGAAAAGGAGCCAGGAAGAAAAACTAGCTTTTCACAAAAGAACAAAACCAGAGGCAATTAAAAATACATAACTACTGTATTTGTCTCTGGGTAGAAGGAAGAAGCTTCTAGAATAAATAGCATGTCGAATGATCTCATTAATTTTTACTTAATGGAAACAAATAAACAGATACTCTTTCTTTGAGAATTAGTTTTGATAAAGGAGGAAAAAAAGAAATCTTGAGGTCAAAAGTACCTATAACCAGAAAAAGTGTGAATGAGAGATTAGGGGATAAACTTCACCCCCTTTCTATTGAAGATATCAAATGAACCCAGTTCTGCCAGTAAATCCTTGTTTTTCCTCTTAGATCCCATAGTATGGGATCAGCCTGATGCAATTATTTATTTATGACAGTGCTCCATCCTAAACTGTTTCAGAATCCTATTGTGTTTTTTTGTTTTTTGTTTTGTATTTTGGGCTAAGTCAGGATTTTTAAAATCCTCTAACATTTCAGTTGTTAGGAACACTTTATTTTCATGACACTGGTTTTTATGGACATTTCCATTCTGGGTACTGTCTGGTCTGGCTTCTGTCTAGAAAAGACAGCCCACTCAAACCCTTGCCAAATGTGAGCTAACCATACCATGGCCGACTTTCTTTCTTTCTTTCTTTATGCCCCTCAGGGATAGCACCTTGAGAAGAACTCACAGGAGAGGCATGACTGTGTGTGCGTGTGTGTGTGTGTGTGTGTGTGTGTGTGTGGTGTATGTGGGGTCTTTGACTTCTCCATACTTTAAGTCTCAGTTGAATATTTTAGTTGGGGAATAAGGTGGAAATGTCCTGCTTCATCATAAAAAGGATGAGAGGGCTGGGAAAGTTAAGTTAAGAGCCTTCCTGTGGTCAGGAATAAATGAAACATTCACAGTTCTTCATGGAAATAGCGGTGGGTTGTTTTCTGAGACAGAGAAGAAATCATTCCACTACAGCTGCACATAAGCCTGTGGATAGAAGTCTGGCCTCCAGTGGAACCCCTGCTTCACTCTTGTGGGTAAAAGCCATCTTCCTCTCAGAGTTAAAAGAGAATAAGGAATTGCTTTGAGAAGTGCAGGGTCATGGCTACTAGTTGATGGGTAAGAAAGGCATGGACTTTGGATTGGTTCTGACCTGAGTCTTGATTCAGGCTCCATTACACACTTGCCGAATGATGTTGGGCAAGTTATTTCTCTCCTCTGAAGTCCAGTTTCTTCACGAGCACAAAGGCAGTACCTGCCTCAAAGGACTGTAAAAAAGGCACTCATTACAGAGCCTGTTCTACAGAAAGGGTCAGAAAACCCCTTTATACTGTGAATATTGGTTTTCTTTTCAAAGGAAAAAAAGCTAACACCCAGAAAATTAGGCAAGGCAAGAGCTGATTTTCTCCTAACAATTGTCCATAGTCAATGGCAGAAAACATTTTCTTAAAGCAAGGAGCTTCATTCTATAAACTTACCTCCTAAACAATCTTAATGTGGTCTTCCCAGAAACTTGTATCATAGTCCAAAGAAGCTAGTTTTACTAAAATGCTAGAAGTTTCAGTTGAGCTGAACAAGAGGAAAATGAGAAACTCTGTGCATGTACGTAAAAACCGTGTCTCAGTCTAGCCCATTTGGGCGGCTACAACAAAGCACCGCAGGCTGGTGGCTTAGAAACAATGGAACTACTTCTCTCGGTTCTGGAGGCTGAAGTCTGAGGTCGGGCTTCCTGCATGGTGGGGTCCTCTGGAGAACACCGTTCTGTGTTGTGAACTGTCATCTTCTTGTTGTATCTTCCCAAGATAAGGACAGAGAGTGAGAGAGCTGCCTACGGTCCCTTTTCTGAGGGCACTAAGCCCATTCTTGAGGGCAGAGTTCTCATGACCTCAAAGCCCATCTCCTAACACCATCACACTGTGGGTTAGTTTTCAGTATATGAATTTGGGGAGGCGGGGCACAAACATTCTGTCCATAACAAATTGTGATTTCATAACAAATTTGTCAGAATCTGGTAGTTTTTCCTTCACAGGAAATTACTAATAACAACACCTCTACACGCAGATACTTTTATATATACACACTCTTTGTAATACCTACAAGAGTTATTTTACAATTTTGCCTGAGACCCTTAGCAAGAAATACACTTAATATTATGTATATGTGTATAGAATGTACATATAACATGTAATTATAGACATATATAAAATTAAAACAAAAACTTCATGAAAGAATACTTACCCTTCTGAAATATAATGCACCCTTAATATTTTATGTGCTGTACCGCTTCATTTTGTTAAAATGGTGGTTGTAGCTCAAACTGATGTTACAACTTGCTAATGGGTAGCAACTCATATTTTCAAAAACTCTGCCCTACAGTCTAAGTACTAGTATCTACATTTTGTTTTTTATAGCAGAAATGCACAGTCCAAGAGCATGTGAGTTGTGCCCAGACCACATAGCCAGGAAGTGTCAGAGTATGGATCTGAATCCAGAATTTTGATTCTGAAGTCCATGTTCCTGACACCACACTACACTGCCTTTTGTGGAACTTCCCCCTCCCTTCCCCTTCCCTTCCCTCCTCTGCCCCTTTCTCCCCTCTCTTCTCCTCTCATCCCAAACATTCCTGCCTTCAAGTAGCATTCACTTACTTTTGATACAGCAGTGCCTAACTCAAGGGCCATGTTTCTTGGGAAAACCAATTGTTTCATAGGCCTCTTTACAGAATTCTGGTTTCTCTGGAATGAATAATTCCAAAAAATCATGGGCTAACTTGTAAAAGAGCCCAACAAGGCTTTTTTAAAGTCTGGGCTAACATTTTGTTGCAGTTGAGTTTTAGGGCCAGGATCAAGATCTTGTCTTTTAAATAAAATTGTGTTGATCATCAGCTTTGTCTGAAATAGACACTATGGGTATAGTACCTGGAGCACAATAGAAATCTAATAAATACGTGTTGAAAAAATGGATGGATGGGTAATTCTTGGTCCCAGTCTCAGTGAAGTTTGAAATCTAGTGTTGTAAAGACACTGATTTTTAGTGAATCATTTATTCATCAAATATGCATTAAATGTCTAATATTGACACTTTTCTGGGTCCTAGGCAACAGGATATGGTAACAATGAGAGATGTATTGCCTTTGGGACAATTAACCAACCTTGAAACTGGAAGTTGGAACCTTAATGTCATAATAATGATGGTAATAGATAACTGTTGACCAGTGGTTTTTACCTATCAGCTATCATACTGTGTGTTTTACATAATTATCTTATTTAATCCCAAGGACACTCCTGGGCAGTATTACATTATCTTAATTATTATCTCCTTTTTATAGGTGAGGAAACTGAAGGTTAGGGTGGTAAAAAAAACTTGCCCGAAGTCATAAAGCAAGGAAGCAGTGAAGTCAGGGTTTTAATTTTTGTGGAAATCTTTAATTTCTAATCACTCTTTTAACCTAAAGTGTAACGGTAACTTTTTTTTTTTTTTTTTGTAACGGTAACATTTTGCAATTTAAAAATTAGCCTAAAGATCTTTTACTGGAATCATTCTATAGATGACGGAGCATCTGCTCAGGCTTATGACTATAGGATTTCAGTTCAGGCCAATGCCCACTTTTAGAGATCTTGAGTAATACTGTGTGTGTTTTATTAATGACTGTTCTTTAGTTAAAACGTATGAATCTATGTAAATCTCACCACAATAAGACTGAGACTTGCTTTGAAATATGTCTTGTTTTTTCAAGTACTTAAATGCTTTTCCTGCTAAATCTAGAGATTTTAATGAAAAGTGCAGGGCCTGGAAGGGAGGAATGCTCTCCCCTGCCCTGCTCAGACCCCCTCTTTACCTTCTGGCTGGGAAAGAGGGGGGCTATGCCTCTAAGAAGAGTGGAATGGTTTGTGTTTTCTTCATTGCTACTCATCCAGTCTTCACGTAACTGTGCCTCACACCATGGTGGCCACAGAGTGCTGTGAGGTGTAATGTTCACCCTCATCATACAAGGCTGATGAGGGGAGGTGGGTCCATTGGGGAGAATGTGGTCCTGCTTCTTGAGAAACACAAGGAGTGGATTGATAATACTCATTAGCCTCTATGCCTGGCCAATAATTTCCGGGGTTAAACTGTTTGAAAACTTTATCTCTGTTCAATCGAAGGAAGGAAGGAAGGAAGGAAGGAAGGAAGGAAGGAAGGAAGGAAGGAAGGAAGGAAGGAAGGAAGAGAGAAAGAAAGAGAGAAGGAGAGAGAGTGAGAGCAAGAGCAAGCTGAGTTTTGATTTGGGATTGGTCAGTAGCACAAGTACCTCTGGTTCCTTCTCTCCAACTTCTCTCTCTTCCCTTCTAGTCCTACTGCTAGTCCCTTTCAGTTATAAAAAAACCTTTGGTGCTAAAATGTCTAGTCTGTAAAGTATCTACCCCATGCAGATGTCATGAGGATGAAATGAAATAATATAAATAATGAGCAAAGAATTTAGTAAGGGTTCTGCAAGTGTCAGTCACAGGATTGTCCTTGTGGATGTACAACCTGTGCATTTGTTCTGGGACTTGTGCTAGGGAGGGTCCCAGGCTTACTTTAATGCTTTGCTGCCACTGTCTTAAAATTCTTAATAAGTTGTGAACAAGTGAACCCATATGATTTTTTGCACTGCATCCCACACATCCTGTAGCTGGTTCCACTTCACTGTAAAGAGGCAAAACCATGTTTTTCTTAGTGCTGCCTTCTTATGCAGTTATCATTGCTGACAATAACATGATGGTTAATGTCCTAAAAATTGACCTTAGCAAATGTGTGTTAGGACTCCAAATTTCCTTTCCCTCTGCTGCCACTAAGAGAAAGCCAAAATGGAGTCACTGTGTGGTGTGTGTAGGACACAGCTGGTTTTCACGTGCCGTCAACAAATAAGGGGTTACAGTGTTTTCAGAAAGCTTGCCCACAGCTTCACCTGCTTCTCTGATTCCCTGGACAAAGGATGTTCTGGAGAGAAGCAGTGAGATCCTCTACTCTCACATTATAAAAATTACTGCTGTGGAGTGTCATCTTTATTCAGGAATGCACATGTCCCACAAACATTTCTTGAGTGCCTATGGGGTGCAAGACACTCTCTTCCCCACTGGACCTCTGAGAACAAAATAGGCCTGGCCCCTGCCCTCAGAGAGTTCCCAGTCTAGCGAGAAAAATCAGATATGACAAGGAAAGCTGTAACAAAGAGGTATTGAGGTGATAGGTGTACAAGAGGGAGCCTAAAGCAGCTAGGAAATCAAGGAAGTTTCTGGAGGAACAGACTTCTAAATCGATACCTGAAGAATGAAAAGACCATAAGGATGTGATCCCTTTAGAGCTGACTTTAGTGATAGTTGACCAAAGGGAGTGAAAGGACCTTGTATAGAACTTCACTAAGGATGGCTTTCTGGTCAGGTTGATCTGAATTTGAATATTCCTTCTGTTGCTAACTAGCTGTTGACCCCAGAATGGTTGTTTGACTTCTCTGAACCTCTATTTTTCATCTGTGAAATGGGGATAGTTATAGTACCTACTTCAACTGGCTATAGTAAAGATTAAGAGTTAATTTTCCAAAATATAGCACTGTGCTTGGCAAAGGGTAAGTGTTTAATAAATATTGGCTATGTTATTTCAAAACATATTAGCTGTTTCCACAGCATAGCAGATGTTATTTTTATGATTAAGACATGAAGTTCTGAAGCAATACTACAGATATTGATTTAATAATAAGCTTGGTTTCTTGTCACAGTTTGACCACAAATTCACTGCTTTTAAGTCCCTCCACCATATCTGAACATCCTTTCTTTTTTTTAAATCATTTTTTATTGTTACTCTATTAGTTGTCCCAATTTCTCCCCCTTTGCCTTTTTCCACGCACCCTGCCCCTGCTCCCACAGTCAGTTCCCATACTGTTGTCCATGTCTGTGGGTCATTCATACATGTTATTTATGTAGTCCCTTCCCCTTCTTTCCACAATTATCGCCCTCCCCCTTCCCTTGCCACTGTCAGTCTCTCTCATGTTTGCATGCCTCTGGTTCTATTTTGTTTGTTAGTCTATTATGTTCATTATTTTCCTCTTATAGGTGAGATCATATGGTATTTGCCTTTCACCACCTGGCTTATTTCAATTAGCATAATATTCTCCAGTTCCATTCATGCTGTTGCAAAAGGTAGGAGTTCCTTTTTTCTTTCTGCCACGTAGTATTCCGTTGTGTAAATGTACCACAGTTTTTGATCCACTCATTTACTGATGGGCACTTAGGCTGTTTCCAGCACTTGGCTATTGTAAATAGTGCTGCTGTGAACATAGGTGTGCATACGTTCTTTTGAATTGGTGATTTGGGATTCTTAGGGTATATTCCCAGCAGCAGGATTGCTGGGTCAAAAGGCAGTTCCATTCTTAGTATTTTAAAGGAAATTATGTACTCTTTTCCACAATGGCTGCACCAGTCTGCATTCCCACCAACAGTGCACTAGTGTTCCCTTTTCTCCACATCCTCTCCAGCACTTGTTGTTTGTTGATTTATTAACGATGGCCATTCTGATAGGTGTGAGGTGATATCTCAATGTGGTTTTAATTTGCATCTGTCTGATGGCTAGTGATGTTGAGCATCTTTTCATATGTCTGTGGGCCATCTGTATGTCCTCTTTGGAGAAGAGTCTATTCAGATCCTTTGCCAAATTGGAATGGAGAAAGTAAAATTATTCACAGATGACATGATAGTATACATATAAAACCCTATAGTCTCCACCAAAAAACTATTCAAACTAATAAGTGAATTTGGTCAAATAGTGGAATACAAAGTCAATATTCAGAAATCAATGTCAGTTTTGCACACAAACAATGAAATATCAGAAAGAGAAAGTAGGAAAAAAATCCCATTTACTATAGTAAAAAGAAAAATAAATTTAACCAAGGAGGTAAAAGACTTGTACTTGGAAAACTACAGAACACTGAAAAAGAAATTAAGGAAGATACAAATAAATGTAAACATATACCATGTTCATGGATGGGAAGAATCAACATCATTAAAATGTCCGTACTACCCAAAGTGATCTATGGATTTAATATAATTCCTATTAAAATACCAATGGCATATTTCACAGATCTAGAACAATTATTTCAAAAAAAATTAAGCATATTTTATTGATTATGCTGTTACAATTGTCCCAATTTTCCCCCCTCTATCCCCCTCTGCCAGGTACCCCATACCCTCCAGCTATCTCACCCCCCTTAGTTCATGTCCATGGGTCCTCTGTGTAAGTTCTTTGGCTTCTCCCTTTCCTATACTGTTCTTAACATCTCCCTGTCTATTTTATTTCTACCACTTATGCTTTTTTAATCCCTGCACCTTTCCCTTCATTCTCTCTCTTCTCCCTCCCAGCTGATAACCCTCCAAATGATCCCCAGACCCATGATTCTGTTCCTGTTCTGGTTGTTTGCCCAGTTTGTTAGTTTGTTTTTAGATTCAGTTATTGATACTTGTACATTTGTTGCCTTTTTAATGTTCATAGTTTTGATCTTTTTCTTAAATAAGTCTCTCTAACATTTCATGTAATAATGGCTTGGTAATGATGAACTCCTTAGCCTTACCTTATTTGGGAAGCACTTTGTCTGCCCCACCATTCTAAGTGATAGCTTTCCTGGATAGAACAATCTAGGTTGTAAGTCCTTGCTTTTCATCACTTTGAATAATACTTCTTGCCAGTCTTTTCTTGCCTGCAAAGTTTCTTTTGAGAAATCAGCTGGTAGTCTAATGGGAACTGCTTTGTAGGTAATTCTCTGCCTTTCTCTTGCTGCTTTAAGAAGCTCTCTTTATCTTTCACCTTTGGCATTTTAATTATGATGTGTCTTGGTGTGGTCTTCTTTGGATCCCACCTGTTTGGCACTCTCTGTGCTTCCTGGACTTGAATGTCTATTTCCTTCACTATATTAGGGAAGTTTTCTTTTGTTATTTTTTCAAATAATTTTTCAATTTCTTAGTCTCCTTCTTCTTCTCTTTCTGGCACCCCTATAATTTGGATGTTGGTACATTTAAAGTTGTCCCAGAGGTTCCTAAGCCTTTCCTCGTCTTTTTTTTTTTTTTTTCCATTCTCGTTTCTTCTTTCTGTTCAGGCTGAATGTTTATTTCTTCCTTTTGTCCCAAATTATTGATTTGAGTTCCAGCTTTCTACCCTTCACTGTTGGTTCGCTGTATATTTTTCTTTATTTCACTAAATAATGTGTAATGTTTATTTCTTCCTTTATTTTTTTTTCATACTCTGAGTTCTCTGAGCATCCTTATCACTAGTGTTTTGAACTCTTCATCCGATAGGTTGGCTATCTCCATTTTGTTTAGTTCTTTTTCTCGGGTTTTGTTCTGTTTTTCCATTTGGGCCATATTTCTTTGCCTCCTCAAACTGGCAGCCCCCTGTGTCAGTTTCTGTGTATTAGGTAAAGCTGCTTTTACCCCCTGTCTTAGCAGCTTGGCCTATATAGCAAAGACACCTATAAACCGTGTGAGACAGAGCCTTAGGTAATTGCCAGGGTGGGGCCACCCACTTTACTGCTTTATGGCTCTCTTTGTGGTGGGGATCTCAGAGAGAGGACAATGCCACTGCTTAACTTCTGGTGATTTGCCCAGCACTTTCCCCATTTCTAGCCACTTCACATACTTCCTGTATGATATTGGTGCCCTTCCTGTTGCTGCCCTGGGGTCTGCATACATTCTAAGAACATGCAGACCCTTAAAGTGGTGAAAATCCAGCCGTTTCTTCTGCTACTGCAACCCCCATTGGTTTTTACAGCCAGAGGTAATGGGAGTTTATCTTCTGAGTGCTGAAACCCTGGGCTGTGCACTCTGGCCTGGGGCTGGGATTGCTCTCTCCCATGGTGTCCCTCCCAATTTTATCCACCACATGTGAGTGTGGGACTGTCCATTCCTCCACCATTGCTGCTGCTCATCCAAGCCACACTGCCTCTCCACCCTTTCTCTGTGACTCCAGCCTTCCTACCTGTCTGAATGCAGCTTCTCTAAATCCTTAGTTGTTGGACTTTTATATAGCTCAATTTTCTGATGCTTCTGGTTGTTATTTGATTTTGAGATCTGGTTGTAGTTCTTTCTATGGTTGCACAAGGAAGCTAAGCATGTTTACCTACTCTTGCATCTTGACAGAAGTCTCAAAAATTTATAAGGAACCAAAAAAGACCCTGAATAGCCTCAGCAATCTCGAGAAAGAAGGAAAAAGGAGGAGGGATCACAATACCCAATACAAAACTATACCATAAGGCCACAGTAATCAAAACAATCTGGCACTGGCATAAAACAGACACATAGATTGAAGGAACAGAATAGAGAGCCCGGAAATAAACCCAGGTCTCTATGGTCAATTAATATGTGACAAAGGGGGCATGAGCATACAATGGAGTAAAAATACCCTCTTCAAAAATGGTGTTGGGAGAATTGGACTGGTATGTGCAAAAAAAAAAAAAAAAAAAAAAAATGAAACTAGACCATCAACTTACACCATACACCAGAATGAACTCAAGATGGATAAAAGACTGAAATATAAGCTGTGATACTATAAAAGTCCTAGAGGAAAACATAGGCAGGAAAATTTAACCCATGCAGCAATATTTTTGCTGATATATCTCCTAGGGCAAGGGAAATAAAGAAAAAAAATAAACATATGGGAGTACATCAAATTAAAAAGCTTCTGCACAGCTAAAGAAACCATCATCAAAATGAAAAGGGAACCAATTGTATGAGAGAACATATTTGCTAATGATACATCAGACAAGGGTTTGATCTTTAAAATATGTAAAGAACTCATATGACTCAACACCAGGAAGACAAACAATTCAATTTTTAAAATGTGCAGCCTTCCTAAGGTGAGAAAGACATTTTTACATATCAATGTGAAAATACAATGGCCAAGAATCTCAATTAGAGGGGCAGTCAAGACATGAGACTTGCTCTTTGGGGGAGACAGAGCTCTGAATCCCAGGCATTGTGTTCAGCTGAGCTGCAAACAGGAAATGGTGTGGTCAATCTCAGAGGATTAAAACCAGGGATCCTTATTAATATAGATATTCAAGATGTTGAACTCATAGCTTGAGGAAGGAACTGGGAACCATTATAAGCCCTCTGAAAAGTGTTGGTTATATGCAATTTACTTGTGATTATGACAGAATGCATCTAGGGGATGATGAAACTAAACCTCAGGTCTCTTTTCTGTCACCCAGCTTCCTAATTATTGCCATCTGTCCTCCTCATTTCACTGAGTTCCCTGGGACAGGGTCATACGGGCTCTGTGATGTCCCAACCAGGTCAGCCTAAACAACAGCAAAAACCAGGACTCTTACTTGTGGCATTCTGCTAAACAGTCTGCCCATCAGGGAGTTGATTTCCTTCCAGAAACGGGATGCATGAGTATTTGGTTTTTCTGTTCTAAAGATTAAAAAACTTCTGAGTATGGAGCCAAGATCCTTTGGCTCTGATTTGAATCATCTGCCTGGGAGAAATTTTTCTGAAATAGGTCAATCTCTTAAAGCCTTTTGGACTTCCTGTCCATAGACAAATAATCAAAACCTGTGTCCAAAGAACTCTAGAAAAAGGAGGCTCTAGTCTCTTCAATCAGAGAGATACAATCTGGTTGCAGAGATGAGCAAGCTCACATGAAAGGTAGATTTGTGTGTCTGTGCCTGATATGTGGGATATTACATCTCACTCCTAATACAGCTGGGGGTGGAATTCATGCTGCAGCTTTGATTAACATGCACTTTAAGGTATCAGTGGTCTAGAATCCAAGCCTGATTCTCCCTTTGCTGAGTAAAACTGAGTGATTTAATAATACTGATGGTGATAATGATGATGATAACATCTGAATGATCTGCTAAATCCCCAGCGTACATATCAGATACACATGTCATCTTCTCAGATGAGGAAACCATCTCAGATTGATTAATTTACCCAGTCACACAGCAAGAAAGTGGCAAAGCCAGGGTTGGAACTCAGGTTTAGCACTCAGTGATTCATGAAATGTGTTGCTTCCTATCTGTGTGCTATTGGGCATGTTGCAGGCATCTTGGAGACTGCATTTCCTTTTTCTGTAAGATGGGATAAAGAGATTATTGAATTATTGTAAGGATAAAAAGAATAAATGTACCTAAAATGGCTTGGAAGATGGTAGAATGCTACCAATATGTAACTTAATATTATAAAGAAAGCTTACAGATAAATTTCCAAACTTATTTTGGGCTGTTTTATGTCAAAGGAGGCCTGGGTTCCGTATATTAGAACTTGTTGGTGACCCAGTGCTTGACATGTTCAACAATTTTTATTACATTTGCCACCAGATTACTGGGTCCTTCACTTGAGAAATGTTTACTGAGCAGATTGCTGGGTGCTGCCTACATGATGGGGCATGTGGAGGCACTGCTTCCGTCTTCACAGAGCTCATGCCTCCATGGGGGAGACTAGAATTAAATACACAAACAAACATACATATGTAATTGACACTATTGAAGAGTGCTTTAAGAGGGAAAAATGCCATTTTGAGAGAAAACTAAGAGAGCAGGCATAATTAAATTGAGGCAGAAAGTAAATTTTGAAGAAGTGATTTGTACCCTGAAGCTTGAAGAATGAGTAGGAGTTGACTGAGTACAGAGCAGGCAGAAAAACATTGCTGACATAGGAAAGAGCAAATTTGAAGGCCCAGAGTAAGGGAATAGTGGTAATAATTATAATAACTATAAAAGCGAACATTTAGTGAACTCATTATGTGCTAGCTACCAAGTGATTTACCAGTATTATATCATTTTATCCTCAAATACCCTCTGAGGTAGATGCTATTTCTGTTCCTGTTCTACAAACAAAAAAACTGAACCTAGAGAGATCAAGCAGCTTATCAACAGTCACATAATATCTAAGTGCTGGAAGGGAGCTCCAAATTCAGGCAAGGTGATCAAAAAACTCAACATTTTAAACCACAATCTTGGTTCAGCAAAATAACTAAAAGTTGGTCAATCGTTCTGTTAGGGTTCAGTTGCAGAAGCAGCCACTTTCTTAGCTAGTTGAAGGAAGAAGAAATTTATCAGGTGCCCAGTGGTTGACAAAATCACTGAAGGAGCTGAACGGGAAGCTCTCAGGCTTAGAGTGGAGGCAGAACCTCCTGCTCCTGTGTTTGGGAAAACTGCTGCTGCTGCAGGGAACCACTAAATCTGGAAGCCAGTGATTGCAGGGCCACACTGAGTCTGGCCCAGTCTGCAACAGCAAACCGGAAGCCTCATTCTCTGCCCCTCCCCTTCTTAACTGAGGCCTGCAGTCAAATCTCTTCCAACTGCTTGTGATTGGCAGAACTGAATCACAGGCTGGTAGCTGCAACGGGTATTTGGGAAGTGTAGTTCTTAACTTCTTGCCCTGCAGTGCAGGGGGGCACACCAGGGGGCCTGAGCAGTGAGTCCACAGCATCCAAGTCACAGTGGGGCTGGAGGGCAGGGAGTGAGGGGTAGGGTGCAGAGGTGAATGGGAGCACAACATGAAGGCCTTTATATTCCATATAAAATAAATGGGAAACAGGGACTGGCATAGCCACATTTTAAAAGATTAGCTTGGTTGATGTGTGGAAAATGGATTGGCGGAAACAGGACTGGGTGCAGGAAGACCATTGATAGGCTCTAGGATGGAAAGAATTGGACAGATTTTAAATATTGAATCAATCTGATACAGTGTTGAGTTACATATGGGCAGCTGGAAAGGAAGGTGCCAAGGATGACTCAGGTTTCAGGCTTGAGAAACTGGGAAGATGGGGGAGCATTTACGCAGACAGAAAAGGCTGAGGAGTAATTTGGTGAGTAAGTGTTGGGAGAAGAATTAAGGATCAAGAGTTCTCTTTTGCAGAGCTTAAGTTAAGGTATGTCTGACATACTAGTGGAAATGTTAAATGGGCAGTCGTAAATGATTCTGGAGCCCAGAGGATCAGGACTGCAGATAGAAATTTAGGAGTCATCAGCATATTTATTTAAAGTCCCAGACTGAATGGAATCACCAATGCACAAGGTATAGAGTAAGAAGAGAATGGGGCATAAGACAGCCCTGAGCTACTCCAGCATTTAGAGTTTCAGGTAGAAGAGTTGGGGTAGCAAAGGACACTGAGGATGACCTGGAGGGAGGAGGGAAAACAGAAGAGAGGGCAAGGGTGCAAAGGAATCCTTCTTGAAGGAGAAAGCGGTTTTTCCAGAAGATAACTGTTCATTGGACTTGACAGAATGAAGGGCTTTGGCGACTTCCGGTGATATGGAGAAGGCTGGAGTGAAGTGGAGGTGAGGAACTGCAGTCAAGGCAACATTTCTGGGTCTCAGCTGGCGAGACTTTGTGCTTGGGGCATGTGAGGTAAGGCGGGTTTGCTGTGTGTGTGGTGGACTGGGTGACACCAGAGTGTGCGGGATGCCGAAGGGAATGATTGTAGGAAGGAAGGGGGAAGATTCTGTGGATGGGGCGCAGTCATTGAAGGACTAAAGTTCCTAAGAGGGGGAGAAGGGATGGCAAATTGGCCTTTGATACTTTCTTAACAGGAACGAATTAACAAAGCATAGTCACAGCCACAGGCAGCCTGGGGATTTGGCAGTGAAGGGATGTTGGAAGCCTAGTGTTTCAGCTTCTATTGTCCCACTGGTGCACGAAGCAAGGCTGGGGTGTGAGTGATCTGAGGAGAGGATCCTGGTCCATCTGCCTGAAGAGCCAGAGCTCGAGGACTGGGACAGTCCCAATGGCTGCTGACATCTTCCCAGCCAGAGCAATGCATGTCCTTTTTTAATGCTTGGGTAACCAGTGGACCATTCTGGTGCCTGCCCCCATGAAAGGATTGTCACTCTGACGTGTTATTCTTTCCATCTCCAGAAACCAAAATCACCCAGTAAAACCCAAATGGTCATGTCTTGGCCATAATAAAGGAATTTAAGTTTCTCTTTGCTAGGTGTGTCATTACACATGCAATATGAGTATATACTCTATTTACTGAAGACTCCCATTTGGATGGGAAACATGGGAAGAAACAGAACAATTCAGTACCGAGTGGGGAGGTGAGAAGTCCTCATGCAGGAGGGAATCAATGTCAGGCATCTAGAGAACAAGGAAAAAACCGAACACATTTACTCACAAGCATATTTTGGCCCTCAGTTTTTATGTTCTTTCCAAAATATTCAGCCACATTTTTTAGTTTCCTTCCTCTTCCCTGGTGGGGAGTCTCCATTTCTGAGAAAAGTATTAGAATATTAAGAGTGGAGGGCAAACATTACAGAGAATCCCCTAGCAGTGGGTTCTCATAGATGGCATGAATATCTCAAAGTGGAGGGTAAAAAAATTACATCCCCTTAGACATTTAAAACAAATTGGAGCAAGTAGTTAGACTATAGAGGGAGAGAGCACCCTATCCTGATCCCAGGCAACAGGACTAAATGACTCTTTCTGGTCAGAAGTTTCCAAAAGACTAAGATTTAATGCCCATGAAATACCCTTATGAGTTGTGATTGAATATGAAGTAGGATATATGGTTTGCTTTATAGTCTATCTGAAACCCTTAGAAAGGCCAAATGTTTTGGAGGATGTCTTAAGTTCTGGCAAAGGTCCTTAGGTTTTAATAGGCAGGAAGCTCAGTTGAACCTTATTAAAATATCAGTTCTTATTTCCCTCCATGGACTAAAAGAATTGGAGGAGCCGAGATAGTTACATTTCATTAATCTTTTTTATTCTCTTTCTTTGATTTATTAGTCAGTCTTTCTTAGGAACTGTTTCTACTGTTGAGTTAGCAGTTGGGTTGTTAACTTAGCAATTGATGGTAGGAAAACATCTCACCTAATTTTATGTTCTCTGGATGGCTTCGTGTTTCTTTTTCCCTCCCTCTTCTCCCCCACAACATTTGGCATCAACTGCTTTGCCACATTTCAGAATATTTGTCATTGCCTTGTATGTGATTTTGAAAAAAAACAGCTATGTTTTTCTTTGGTGTTTTCTTCCATCTCTTTCTCTAATTGTCATCAGACAACAGCATTGCTCACAGAACAGCCCTAACAAAACAAGGAGGCTCAGAGATACCTGAGATGGGAAGATGACTGATGATCAAGGCTGAGGATCTGCTCACCTCAGATGTACTGATTCTCCTAATAAGCTAAAGTATGGTCTCCAAATCATGGTGTTTGGGGTTACTCTGGAGCCCCTACAACACGCAGGTTGTTTGTTTGTTAACTTTGTAAAGAAGCCCTGGTCCCCATTCTCCCTCTTGCCCATTCCTAATATTTCCTTGGAGGTTCCATTCCTGATATCTCTCTGTTTCAATAATTGATTTTTAAAAAAATAATCTATTTATTTATTTGTTTTTAGAGAGAGGGGAAAGGAGATAGAGTGGGAGAGAAACATCACTGTGTGGTTGCCTCTCACTTGCGCCCCCAACTGGGGACCTGATGCACAACCTAGTCATGTGCCCTGACTGGGAATCGAACCAGCGACACTTGGCTCACAGGCTGATGCTCAAACCACTGAGCAACAGCAGCCAGGACCTGATTTTTTTTTTTTTTTTAAATAGGAAAGTAAAAAGGTTATGGGTTCGATTCCTGGTCATTGCACGTACCTAGGTTGAGGGTTCAATCCCCGGTCCTGGCACGTGCATGAGGCAACTGATCAATGTTTCTCTCTCACATTGATGTTTTTCTCTCTCTCTAAAATCAATAAACATATCATTGGGTGAAGATTTTTAAAATAATTTAAAAATTGGAAGGAAGAGAAAGAAAAAATCCAAAGTCATTCTCCTCTGTGAGCTACATGATTGGTGTCACAGTCTTTTTAAAATGTTGAATTCTACTAAATGCAATCACAAGACAGAAAGAAGACCCCGACCTCACAGAAAAAAATAAAAGATGGAACCAAATTCCCAAGACTCGCTAAAAGACAGAAGAAACCAGCCAACAATCTCCATTATCTGACACACCCTGCTGTCCCAGAAGACAAGGCACAGAGAATGCATGGTGCAGTCTAAGGTTCCAGGCCCACATCACAGGGTTATGAGACAGTCACAAAGGGCTCTTGAGTGCAGATGAGGGGATAAAAAGAGGACTGTGAACTCAGGTACCTATCCTATCATCCAGCTGAGCAGATCCCACCACCAGTTCATGCCCTCTAGATCATCCCACCTCCCCTATTTTCCTCAGTAGATCATATATATGTACATACCTTAGAGTAATTTTCTTTATATTCCACCATAACCCAGATATTAGTTGAATCTCCTTCACTCCTTAAAGATACAGACTTGGACACCATCACTTCCATAGCCTTTGGAGGTCTGACATTCTCCCAGGAATTTTTGCTAATTTCCAGGAATTACTTTCTTTGAACAACTTTCTTCTTCTTCCTTCTTCCTTCTTTCTTTCTTTCTTCTTCTTCTTCTTCCCCTCCTCCTCCTCCTCCTCCCCTCATCCTCCTCCTTCTCCTCCTCCTCCACCACCACCCCTCCTCTTCCCTCTCCTCCCCTCCTTCCTCTCCTTCTTCCTTCTTCTTCCTTCTTCTTCTCCTTCTCCTCTTTCTCCTCCCCCTCCTCCTTCTTCTTTTCCTCCTCCCCCTCCTTCTCCTCCTCCCCCTCCCTTCCTTCTTCTTTTCTGAAGCATAATACAGTTATGGTCTAATCACATATAGAATCCATAGTATATTTAATTTGGGAATAGGTTCTACACACTAAATTTGTAGTGGTCTTGCCCTCATCACTGTGGCTCAGTTTGTTGGGCATCATCCTGCAAAGTGAAAGTTTGTCTGCTGGTTTGATTCCTGGTCAGGGCACATGCCTGGATTGTGGGTTCAGTCCCCAGTTGGGGTGTGAAGAACAGTCATCCAATCAATGATTCTCTCTCACATCATCGTTTCTCTCCCTCTCTTTCTCTCTCCTGTCCTTTCCCACTAAAAATAAATATTTAAAAATTTTTTGTAAGGGTCTGGTATCAATCTAATGATGGCTCTTATTTCCAATTTCTTCAAAGATTTTCTTCTTACTATAGTAGCCAACATCTCAAACATTCTCCATCTCTCCAAATTTTTCCATTCTTTGCATTTCTTTATTTAAACAAAAATCTAAAAGATTGAGATATTTTTTGAAGTATATTTTATTGATTATGTTGTTACAGTAGTGCCATTTTTTTTCATTTGCTCCCCTCTGCCCAGTGCCCCCCTTCCCTCCAGCAATCCCACCCCCCTTAATTCATGTCCATGGGTCATGCATATAAGTTCTTTGGCTTCACCCTTTCCTATACTGTATTATTCTTAACTCCCCCTGTCTACTTTGTACCAACCAATTATGCTTCTTAATCCCTGCACCATTACCCCATTTCTCCCCCTTCCCCCTCCCAGCTGATAACCCTCCAAATGATCCCCATACCTATGATTCTGTTCCTATTATGGTTTGCTTAGTTGGATTTTGTTTTCGTTTTTTAGATTCAGTTGTTGATAGTTGTGCGTTTGTTGTCATTTTAATGTTCATAGCTCTGACCTTCTTTTTCTTAAGTAAGTCCCTTTGATATTTCATATAATAATGGATTGGTGATGATGAACTCTTTTAGCTTTACCTTGTCTGGGAAGCACTTCATCTGCCCTTTCATTCTAAATGAGAGCTTTGCTGGATAGAGTAATCTTGGTTGTAGGTCCTTGCTTTTCATCACCTTGAATATTTCTTGCCAGTCCCTTCTTGCCTGCAAAGTTTCTTTTGAGAAATCAGCTGATAGTCTTATAGGCACTCCTTGGTAGGTAACTCTGCTTTTCTCTTGATGCTTTTAAAATTCTCTCTTTATCTTTCACCTTTGGCATTTTAATTGTGATGAGTCTTGGGGTGGCCCTCTTTGGGTCTAGCTGGCTAGGGACTCTCTGTGCTTCCTAGATTTGTATGTCTAATTCCTTTGCCAAATTTTGAAATTTTCCTTCATTATTTTTCACATAAGCTTTCAATTTCTTGCTCTTCCTCTTCTTCTTCTGGCACACCTATGATTTGGATGTTGGCATATTTAAAGTTGTCCCAGAGGTTCCT
The DNA here is from genome assembly GCF_987537825.1 of Furipterus horrens. NCBI lineage: Eukaryota > Metazoa > Chordata > Mammalia > Chiroptera > Furipteridae > Furipterus > Furipterus horrens. Next base: position 140,886,831 of record NW_028327174.1, read on the forward strand.
AAGCCTCTCCTCACTGTTTTCAATTCTTGTTTCCTCATTCTGTACTTGTTGACTGTTTTTTTCTTTCTTATATTCCAAATCATTGATTTGAACCCCAGTTTCCTTCCCTTCACCATTGGTTTTATGTAGATTTCCCTTTGTTTCAGTTAGGATAGCCCTTCTTCCCTTATGCATTTGCTGTACTTGAGCGTATCTGTCACGCCTCTGAACATCTTTATCACCAGTGTTTTGAACTCTGTGTCTGTTAGGTTGGCTATCTCCTCATCGCTTAGTTCTCCACTGGAACCTTGATCTGTTCCCTCTTTTGGGCCATACCTCTCTGTTTCCTCATCTTGACAGGTTCCCATGTTTATTTATTTGTCTCAGTGCCTTAGGTAGAACTGTCACACCTGTTATGTTGTAAGGGGCGGAGCCTTAGGTATTCATCAGTACAGGGCGACCAGTTTCACCACATTGTGGAACTGTGTGTGTGGGAGGGGTCTGAGAGGGAAGAATGCCACTTGTTCAGCTCTTGCCCCTTTCCAGTCACTTCTCCCACTTCTGTATGGGACTGGCGCCTCTCTAGCTATTGACCTGGCTGTCGTTCCCAGAGTGGGTTGGTCTGCGGATGTTCCTGGTCCATGGGGGCCCTTAAACAAGTGGACTATAATGAGAGGCCAGCATTTTCTTTCTCCTCCCCAACCCCCACTGGTTTTCACAGTTGGAAGCAATGAGGCTTTATTTTCCCTGGCGCTGGAACCATGAGCTGTGTGGTCTGGTCTGCTGTGGGGAGTGCTCCTCAGGTGTCTCTCCCTACTTTTTAAAGCATGTGACTGTGCTTCCCGCCAGCCTGCCATTGCCGCTGCTACTGCTGCCACCACACCGCGTCCTCTCTGCCCAGGTTCCGCCCCTTCTACCTGTCTGGATGAGTATTTCTTCATTATATCTTTGTTTGTTGGACTTTCATGTAGCTCGACTTTCTGGAATTCTGATTGTCTCTAGTTTTGAGATAGTTGTATTCCTTCTTAGTTGTGGAGGGAGACTCAGCATGTATGTCTAGGCCTCCATCTTGGCCGGAAGTCTTTAGAAGATTGAGATATTATTGTCACATTTCCCTTGGTTGAGGATAGAAGTAAATATTTTCAGTTTGTGGAAAGAACTCAGAATGAATTGCTTTTTACAGATGGAGAAATGTTGAGGATACATTAAATTCCTTCTGGAAGGAAGTGGACATGCATATGTACATACATAAATATATTTTGAGTGAAGAAGTGGGGATTTCTGACAAGTCTACATTTCATTTTCTGTATGTTTTCTAACTCACAGACTCTATTTTGTAATGAAAATTATCCACCCACATTCCATCAAAGCTAGCAGTACTTTGTACTTGCAAACTTCAATTATTACATGAAATTCTGTGGGGTGAGAAAGAGTCTGGATATCTCTCATTCAGATATTCAGTTGGTCTACCTTAGTTAAGTTTTAAAAAATAGATTATACCCTTTCTCACTGAATAACAATTAGGAGACTACAAACACCTAGAAGCAATGAAACCCTGTATTTCATGAAAAAGACTGTGAGCCAAAATCATATCCATCATCATGTCTAAAAGGTCTATGATACTGTCTGTGTAATTACATACATGACTCAAGCTTATGCTACATAAAGATCAAATTATAACCCTTGGCTAGAGTTTTTGTGGTTGTCCCCATCAGAAATAAATTTTAAAGTTTGTGATGTAAGGACGACATATTTTATGAATTCTACTAATGATTTTTTCAATTTGGGTGCAGAACTGATTGTGCAGGTTATTTTTGCTTCTTTTTTCTTTGTAATTGTTAAAATAGGGAGTTGTTACTAACTTAACTACAAAAAGGATAATTACAATTGTATAGCAGGATAAATATTTGCTGGTTCCTAGTTTTATTATAGCCTGTTTTCTAGTAAAATCATTAAAACACACATAAAGCTTGTCAGAGCTAATACAATAAGTAAACCAGGCAACTACTAGCTTATTCAGCAATTTTGGAGGCTGCACGACTTTACCTTCTGTAAAACCTCTATTATTCATATATTTTTATGGCTGAATAATATTTTATTGTATGGGTTTGCCACATTTTGTTTATCAGTTGATAGACTCATTTGCTGTTATCTTACTACAGGTATTCTGTTTGGCTGAGCAAACTTGTATCTTTTTAATTTTTTATTGACATTTTTATATGACTTGGGAAAGAAGCAGAGAAAAGTATGTGTTCGATCTGCCATATGTAACCAAGTGTATACCATTGTTTTAAATCAATAATACAGGTATTCTATGCTTCTCTTGCTAAAACATAAACAAAAAATTGAGCTTGTATTAAAAAATTATAATTGACCGTGTCTTTTAACTGTTTACAATCACAAGCAATAAGTAATAACATACTGGTGTTGCTTATTCAAATTTTATATTTATATAAAATATACTGGAATTGGCTTTTTGAATGGCCCCTTTAAAATTTTATCCTAGTCTTATTTCTTTGTTTTTAATTTTGTATAATTTCATGTTCTATCATAATTAACTCCAAAATTAGAAAGAATTGGCTCTAAAATTGGTCCCATCCAAGAAACTTTAGTTATTGGAGGTATCAGAGACATTTAACAGCTCTATTCACCCTCTAGCATAATTCTAGATAGTATAGTAGGCTGGTGTCTTTTTTATATTGAAACTGTTAGGTTGATTTCATTGGCGATATGGCATAATGATTTTAAAGGGTCCTTTAGAATTTATTGTTAAGACAGCATTGTAACAATCATGGAAATTGAATTTAAAAAATTACCCACAATCCCTCAGTTGTAACAAATTAGGAGTTTTTAATGCTGTCATCTATTCTGCTTTATTTCATGTGCACTATGTAAGAACCGTTTGTTTTTATTGCTTTAAAATTATCATTGAGTGGCTGAATTTTATTTTATTATGTGGGCATAACACGGTTATTCTCCTAAGGTTGAGCATTTGGACTAGTTTCAGTTCTATTGAGTAACAGTGATACTTGCATAGGGGCTATTAATACACATTTAGTGGGATGACGCACCCTATTTATTGATCATAGGCTTTGTCGCAGACAAGCCTAGGTTCTGATTTTGGCTCAAGCATTAGCTTTGTAGCATTGGGTAAGCTTTTTCAAATTTATTTAAAAATTATTATGCTTGATGGAGGCCTCTTCTATGCATTGTAAAATGCACAGATCTCTAATGTAAAACTCAAAAAAATTTTACATATGTATACACTTATGTGACTGCATACCTGCCCCTTCTTGACACTATTGATTAATTTTGTCTTTCAAAATTCATACAGATGGAATCATACAGTATATGTTCTTTTATGTGTCTTCTTTTGTTCAATGAAATGTTTTTCAAAACCATCCATGTTGTTGTGTACATTAGTTTGAAAGTTTGTACTTTTTAATAACTAAGTAGTATTGCTGGGTGTGGATATCATAATATTTTTTATCCTTTCTTCTGCTAATGAATATTTGTGTTGTTTCTACTTTGGGGCTATAATGAATAGAGTTGCCATGGTTACTATGTATAGTCTTGTATACATCTTTTCTTTTTTAAGATTTTACTTATTTATTTTTAGAGAGAAGGGGAAGGAGGGAGAAAGAGAAGGAGAGAAACATCAATGTGTGGTTGCCTCTTGCACTGCCCCAGCTGTGAACCTGGCCCACAACCAAGGCATATGCCCTGACTGGGGATCAAACTAGTGACCCTTTGGTTCTCGGGGCAGCACTCAGTCTACTGAGCCACACCTGCCAGGGCTTTAAAAAATTTTTTTTCCCAGATACAGGTATACTGAATTCTCTTTGGTATACTTGTATATCTAGAAGTGGAATATCTTTATTATAGAGTAAGTGTAGTGGTGATGAAAGTTAACAATGAGGTATGATCACAAAACTGAGTGGGATGGAAAATATGCCAAGACTAAACTGAGGTGTATCTTTTTCTCTTTCTGCACTTTAGTTACATCAACTCTAAAATAAAAACAATACTATGTACCCTGAAGAGTTTCTAAAAAGTTAGAATATGTAAAGAGTATAAAGTACCTGGCATAGGGCCTAGGGCATAGGGTTCACTATATAGGATCCATGATGATAGCGATGGCAATAATAGTGATGGGTAGACCTGTTGAGTTAAAATATAGAGCTGATCTCTTTCTCTTATCCTAGCAAGAAACTCTAAAAGCTTCCAAGAAGGTGCCCCTTGCACATTGGCTACAGCTGTAATTCTTAATATTCCAGCATCCTACCTCTGAGATTCTGATTTCATTTGCTAAAGTCAGGGCTCAGGCATCCACTTGCTTTAAATGTCCCCCTGATGACATTAATCTGCTCTCGGGACTGAGAACAACTGCTTAGCAGAAAATACAGTCTATAGCTCACCTCCACAGACCTTGCCATTCTTCAGTTCTCCAAGGTAGCAGGTTGGTTGCATTGCTTCTGCATCTTTCTCTTTGCTGAAAGCTTCATCCTAGTTCCATTTGAGAACCTGAAACAGTCTCTAAGATTTATGTCTCACAGGTGAACTTGCTTTCATCTAATTTCTCTTATGAATCTCAAGTCACTGATTTTAGAGGGTGTACCTATCATTGTCCACTTGCTTCTTAGTTTCATCATGCAGTCTTAGTCCTCTGAAATGCCACCTTATCAATATTTTCTCTTTATTTCTCCTTGTTTTTACTTTCTCATTTAAAATTAAAAGAAATACGGCAAACTCCTACAGCCTCTGGCAGCTGGCAGCCTGCATGCTTGGCTTCTCCCACCTTCAAGGTACAGACTGTGCTTCAGACTGTTGAAAGTTGTTGTGACTTAAGGAGCAGTTGGTTTTTCTTTTACTTTCTTTCGTTCTTGGTTTTTTGTTTTTTTTTTTAAACCTTACTTCATTTTCTCTCAATTATCACAGTAGTATATATTTGCTATGGCAGAAAATTTGGAGAGTTAAGTCTAAAGATCTAAAACAACAAAAAGTTACTTGAGTTATTTAAAAAAAATTTTGTGTGTGTCTGTGTGGGGAGCTGTCAATATCCAATTTCAGCTCCAGCAGTTTCTGCATGTATGATGCTGGGTTACTTCTCTTCCCTTGGTCTGTTATCTCATATGTTAAAAGAGGGATGATAACAATAACTTATTAGAAAAAAAAGTGAAAGACATAAAGAATATCTCACCAAAAGTATAAAAGTATAAACATATGAAGAAATATTCATCAGGCAGGAAGAATTTTTCTTACTTGGGGGAGGGTCAGCATTTTTGTTCTGTTTAGGCTTTCAACTGATTCGATGTGGCCCACCCACATTATGGAGGGCAATATGCATTACTCAGTCTATTGATTTAAATGTTAATTTCATTCAAAAACATCCTCTCAGAGTCATCCAGAATAATACTTGCTCAAATATATGGGCAGCACATGGCCCAGTCAAGTAAATACACAAATTAACCATCACAGGATCTATGAAAAAAAAGAAAATAAATAATAATAGAAATGGGTTATAACTCATTAAATAAAGTAGAAATTGTGAGTTCACAGTGATAATAAACAATAAAACAATTAAGTAAATTTAAAAATCTCTTCATTAAAGGAGAAAGCCAGAGATGATAGAGGTAGATCACCATTTTGTGACCATTATAATAAATGATTTATAACACCTTCTAGGTTCCATTCATGCTATCACAAATTGTAAGATTTTACTTTTTTAAAAAATATGCTTTATTGATTATACTGTTTGAGTTGTCCCAATTTCTTTTCCCTTTGTTCCCCTCCACCCAGTGACCCCCCTTAGTCCATGCCCATTAGTTGTGCATATAGTTCTTCTCAACATCTTCCTATCTACTCCACTCTCTCCTAGTATGCTTCTTAATTCCTGTACCATTTCCCTCCCTTTCCCTCCTCCCCCCTCCATGCTGACCTCCCCCCATAATGTTCCCCATACCTATAATTCTTTTCCCACTCTCGTTGCCTACTTAGTTTGCCTTTGTTTTGGTTCCCTAGCTTCTGTTGTTGGTTGCTGTGATACAGTTTTCATTTAAATGTTCATAGTTTTGATCCTCTTTCTCCTAAACATGTCCCTTTAACATTTCATATAATAGTGGTTTGGATCTGACGAACTCCTTCAGTTTTACTTTGTCCTGGAAGCACTTTCTCTGCCCTTCTATTCTGAATGATAGTTTCATTGGACAGAGTAATCGTGGTTGTAGGTTTTTACTTTTCATTACTTTGAATATTTCTTGCCAGTCCCTTCTTGCCTGCAGAGTTTCTTTTGAGAAATCAGCTGATAGTTTTATTGGGACCCTTTTGTACATAATTCTCTTCTTCTCTCTTGCTGCTTTTAAGATTCTCTCTTTATCTTTAATTTTTGACATTTTGATTACAATGTGTATTGGTGTGGTTCTCCCTGGGTCCAGTTTTTTTTGGAACTCTCTGTGCTTCCTGGAACTATAAGTCTATTTCCTTCCCCAAGTTAGAGAAGTTCTGCTTCATTATTTTTTCACATAAATTTTCAATTTCTAGTTCTTCACCTTCTGGCAGCCCTATGATTCAGATGTTGGCCCACTTATAATTGTCCCATAGGTTTCTGAGCCTCTCCTCATTTTCCTTACTTTTCATTTCCTCTTTCTGCACTGGTTGACTGTTCCTTCCCTATGTTTCGCTTTGTTCATTTGATCCCTGGTTTTCTTTCCCTCACTACTAATTTCGTAGGTGTTTTCATTCATTTCAGCAGAGCTAGCCTTCATTCCTTCCCCATCTTGTTTAAGATCTGCTGTTAGGTCTGTAAGCATTTGTATAACCAAAGCTCTGAACTGTGCCTCGGAAAGATTTCCTATCTGTTGAGGCATTAGATTAGATATTTGCTGTCTGGTCAGCTGTGTGATTGGGATCTCTGTCATGATCTATGCCATCCGGACAGTTTTGTGTTTACATTTACTCCCTGGGTGGGGCTGTCACATCTCCTGTGCTATAGGAGGTGGAGCCCTGTGCAGTTCTCACAACCAGGAGACCCTTCTCACCACACTGTGGCATTTTGTGTGAGGGCGGGGGTCCAAGATGGATTCCTGCCATTCACTCTCGACTGAGAGACCAGGAGCCTCCTCCTCTGTCCCCACACCCCTTGGTCCTCACAGTCCGAGGCAATGGGGGTCTGCCTTCCCCAGCATTGAAATTGAGAGCTGACAGGTTTGGTCCAAAGCTGGGGGTCCTCCCAGCACTTCTCGCCTCCCCTTAAATACTGGTGTCAGGGCTCATCGCCTTCCCGCAACCGTCACCGCAGCTGCTGCCACCAGCACAGCTTGACCTCCCTGCCCCAGCTTTGCCCCTCCTACCTGTCTGGAAAAGCACCACTTCTTTATAACATCATACATTGGGCTTCCATGTAGCTTTATTTCCTGGAACTTCTTGTTATTTCCGGTTTTCTGGTAGTTATATTCCTTCTTAGTTGTGGAGGGAGACAGAGCATATCAGTCTAGGACTCCATCTTGACTGGAAGTTGAAGATTTTGCTTTTTTTTATAAACAAGTAATATTTTATTTTTAAAGTATATTTTATTGATTATGCCATTATAGTTGTCCCAATTTCTTTTTTCTTTGCTCCCCTCTGCCCAGTACCCGTCTTCCCTCCAGCAATCCCACCCCCCTTAATTCATGTCCATGGGTCGTGCATATAAGTTCTTTGGCTTCACTCTTTCCTATATTATTCTTAGCATCCCCCTGTCTGTTTTATAGGAACCAATTATGCTTCTTAATCCCTGCACCATTACCCCATTTCTCCCCCTTCCTCCTCCCAGCTGATAACCCTCCAAATGATCCCCATACCTATGATTCTATTCCTATTCTGTTTTGCTTAGTTGGATTTTGTTTTCATTTTTTAGATTCAGTTGTTCATAGTTGTGATTTTGTTGTCATTTTAATGTTCATAGTTTTGATCTTCTTTTTCTTAAGTAAGTCTCTTTGACATTTCATATAATAATGGCTTGGTGATGATGAACTCCTTTAGCTTTACCTTGTCTGGGAAGCACTTCATCTGCCCTTCCATTTCAAATGATAGCTTTGCTGGATAGAGTAATCTTGGTTTTAAGTCCTTGCTTTTCATCACCTTGAATACTTCTTGCCAGTCCCTTCTTGCCTGCAAAGTTTCTTTTGAGAAATCAGCTGATAGCTTTATAGGCACCCCTTTGTAGGCAACTCTCTGCTTTTCTCTTGCTGCTTTTAAGATTCTCTCTTTTTCTTGAATCTTTGGCATTTTAATTATGATGTGTCTTAGTGTGGTCCTTTTTGGTTCTAGCTTGTTTGGGACTCTCTGTGCTTCCTGGACTTGTATGTCTATTTCCTTCACCAAATTTGGAGAGTTTTCCTTCATTATTTTCTCACATAAGCTTTCAATTTCTTGCTCTTCCTCTTCTTCTTCTGACACCCCTATGGTTCAGATGTTGGCACGTTTAAAGTTGTCCCAGAGGTTCTTAAGCCTATCTTCATTTTTTTCAATCTTGTTTCCTCATTCTGTACTTGTTGACTGTTTTTTTCTTTCTTATATTCCAAATCATTGATTTGAACCCCAGTTTCCTTCCCTTCACCATTGGTTTTGTGTGGGTTTTCCTTAGTTTCAGTTAGGATAGCCTTCACTTCTTCCCTTATGCATTTGCTGTACTTAAGCATATCTGTTAAGTCTGTGATCATCTTTAACACCAGTAGTTTGAACTCTGTCTGCTAGGTTGGCTATCTCCTCATTTCTTAGTTCTATCTCTGAAACCTTGATTTGTTCCCTCTTTTGGGTCATACTTCTCTGTCTCCTCATCTTGACAGGCTTCCTTGTTTATTTACCTCTGTGTCTTAGGTAGAGCTGTCATTCCTGTTACATTGTAAGGGGCAGAGCCTTAGGGATTCATCAGTACAGGGTGACCCGTTTCACCATGTTGTGGTGCTGTAGGTGGGGAAGGGGCCTGAGAGAGATCTATGCCACTTGCTCCACACTCGCCCCTTTTCCAGGCACTTCTCCTACTTCATGTATGGGACTGGTGCCCCTCTAACTGTTGCCCTGGTCATTGTTCCCAGAGTGAGTGGTTGTGTAGACTTTTTAAGACTGTGGAGGCCCTTTAAAGAAGTAGACTCTGCTGAGAGACTGACAGTTTCTTCCTCCATCACACCCCCCACTGGTTTGCACAGTCAGAAACAATGAGGCTGATTTTCCCTGGCGCTGGAACCATATGCTGTGTGGTTTGGTCTGGTGCTGAGAGCACTCCCCAGGTGTCCCTCCGTACTTCTTGAAAGGTGTACCTGCACTTTCCACCTGGATGCCGCTGCTGCCACCACACCACATCCTCTCTGCCCAGGCTCCATCCCTCTTACCTGTCTGGATGAGTATTTCTTCTTTACATCTTTGTGTGTTGCACTTCCATGCATCTCAATTTTCTGGAACTCCTGATTGTCTCTGGTTTTGAGGTAGTTGTATTCCTTCTTAGTTGTGGAGGCAGATGCAGCATGTCTGTCTAGGCCTTCATCTTGGCCGGAAGTCTGTAACCAAGTAATATTTCATTGTATATATGTTCACCACTTTTTAAATCGACTTGTCTGTTGATTGATGCTTGAGTTGCTTGCATATCATGGCTATTGCAAATAATGGTGCAATGAAAATAAGGGTGCATACATTCTTTCAAATTACTGTTTTGGGTTTCTTTGGCTAAACCCCCAGAAGTGGAAAAGCTAGATATAAGACAGTCTATTTTTAATTTTTTTTTTTTTTAGAAACTCATACTGTTTTTCATACTTGCTGTACCAGTCTGCATTCCCACCAATAGTGCACAAAGGTTCCATTTTCTCCTCATTCTCACCAACTCTTGTCATTTGTGCATTTATTGATGGTAGCTATTCTGACAGGTGTCAGGTTTGTCTCATTGTGGTTTTAATTTGTATTTCTTATGCTCAGTGAAGTAAGTCAGTCAGAGAAAGACAAATACCATATAATTTCACTTATATGTGGGATCTAAAGAATATAATAAATGATAAACAAAATTAAAACAGACTCAGACACAGAGAGCAAATTTGTGGTTGCCAGAGGGGAGGAGGTTAAGGGACTGAGAGAAAGAGGTGAAGGGATTAATAGTACAGATAGGTAGTTAAAAAATAGTCGTGGGGGTGTAAAGTAGAACATAGGGAATGTAGTCAGTAATATTGCAATAACTATGTAAGGTGTCAGTAGGATACTGGAAATATTGGGGGAACACTATGCAAAATATATGATTGTCTAACCACTAAGCCATATACTTGAAACAAATACAAAATAATATTAAAAGTAAACTGCAATTGAAAAATTAAAATAAAAAATAACTGATTGAGACAAACATTTATAAATATTATAACAGTAGGTGGAGGTTCGATGAGGTGATGCATATATACCTACTCTCAAAGAATCAAAACAGAATCCCCTTGTTCTAAGGAAATATACATGATGTACTTAGGAGTAAAGGGGCATGATGTATGCAATTTATCCAAGATGTTCAGAAAATGCATGAGTGTGTTTAGGGACAGAGAGAGACAGAGGCAGAGAAGCAGAAGCAGAGAAAGATAAAGCAATATGACAAAATGTTACTTGGTAAATCCAAGTAAAGGGTAGAGAACTTTGTAGTATTCTGTCAAGTTCTCTGTGAGAAGTTATTTTGAAATAGATTTTAAAGTTAAAAATCAGTAAGAGTAGTTATTGTTATAAAGATTAAATGAAATAATAAATAAAAGAGTTTTAACACAGGGCCTGGTTGGGTGGATCAGTTAGTTGAGCATTGCCCCAGACACCAAAAAGTTTGCAGGTTCAATTCCTGATGAAGACACATACCTGAGTTGTTTGATTTGATTCCCAGTTGGGGCAGGTATGGGAGGCAACCGATCAATCTCTCTCTCTTTCTCTCTCTTCCTGCCCCACTCTCTAAAGTCAATAAGTATATCCTTGGATGAGGATTTAAAAAAAAATCTTTAATACAGGGTCTGGCATAGAGGAAAAAACTCAATTTATTGGTATTATGAAACCAATATAAATAGAATATCAACATATTAATATTTGAGCAATATAATAATATCAACAGTAGCATATTAACATGAACATATACATATTTTTGATCAATATTTTTACTGATATCGATATGCTAATATTAATTACCAATATTAATAGTTATATCAATATGCTAATATTTATTGTTTCAGTAAATAATTTTATTAAAATAACACTATTACATAATAATGTACCGTGGCTTGCTTTATTCACTTAGATTATAAATGATTTGATTTCTAATGAAGTGTGAGTTTTATCATTATATATCATAATTTAAAATTTTGTCTAATTTTGGGTGTTTATGTTGTTTTAATTTTCATAAGTAATAGTTTATTTATAAATTTATAAAATAATTTATAAGCATTATACATTTTATCCCTTTTCCTGATTGTATAGGACAAGGTCCTTGAAGTGCTATTGCTAAGTTAAAGGGACATTTAAAAACTCTTTTTAGTTAGCTGCCAAATGCCAAATGTCTTTCCAGAAAAATTTCCTTTATTTTCTCTTGTACTAGCATGATATGAATGTGTCTTTCTTATCTCTCCCTCACCAACATTGCATATTATCAGTTATTTTACTCTAGAAGGAGCTGATTTTCAGGAATTAAATTGCTTTTTAGTATTAGAATTTTGTTAGTTTTTAAAACTTTACACTTTGTATTTTCTCTAATAGCTTGACATTTCCTAAAGAGAATTATAAAAGAAAACAACGAAATAATTTTTTTTTTTAGTAGTGGTCAAATTGGTAAGGGAACCAATGTAGGTTTGTGTTTCCCTTATCCACAATCTCCTTGGATGACTAGGCCTAAGACAGATTTCCCACGAGGATCTCATATACTAAACTGTTGTTGATTTTTGGCATCAGATAGACCTGGGTTCAAGTCTTGAGTCTTTTATTTCCTAGCTTCTGAGATTGAGAAAGCCTTTGGCTCTTCCTAAGCCTTTGTTTTCTACTGGAAAATGAGACTAAAAGTGATTTCCTCACAGCATTGTTGAAATGTTTAAGTGAGGTAAAGTGGGAAAAGTGCTTGATATCATAATATATGCTCTATACATATTAGTTTAAAGAAGTCATTATGCAATTAACAATTTTCAGCTACAATCTTAAAATAAATGAGAATGTGTGTTGTACACTTATACATAGTGCCCCTTAATGTACAATAAGTCAGGAGAAGAATATTGCCCAACTGCAACCCGCACACAAATAAATAAATTATTCTTGGGAAGTTAAAGGTTATCCTAAGATTAGAATCCATGACGCCAGTAACTATCTTAGTAATGAACTGAACCAAAGGACTGTACACCAGATGACTGCATTTTCAGTGCTTAAATATATTCCTATACTTGCCCAAAAGACCACCAAAGAACAGCTTCCTGTTAATTAGATGCTGAGCTAAGACCTTTTTAGATAGGAAAATCTTGATTTGGTTTAATTCTGAAAGCAACAAAACCAACTTGTGTGTGTGTGTGTGTGTGTGTGCATGACAATGCTCTACAGCAGTACTTAGATTTAGACTTAGGAATCAGACTTAGGAAAGATGTGGCCATTTCAAGTGTCTTTAAATCAGCTTTACCTTGGGAATAGATTGAAAAGCTATCCTACCACCCAAAGGTACCTGAACAGGGCAATTGTCTACTTTTAAGGGGTTGTAAAGGCGATACATTTTCCCCAGCTCCAAGTTATCATTGTAAAACAAGATCATTAGTTGTAAAAGTGCTGCTAATATAAGATTTAAAGGAATGGATGTTGAAAAATTAAGTTTTTTCTCTATCTCTCCAGGAAGCAGTCATCATAAAATGCATTCTTTTGCCTCTTGATAGTAAGCAGATGCTACACTCCCACAAAAGAGAGCTCAAGAAGCTTTAGCCTATGCAGCAGAATCTGCCATAAATGTCTGAACATATTTACTTGACCAAGATTTATGTTACATTGCAAGTAAGTCTAATCTTAAAAGAAATTGTCTATTTATTAAGATTTATGCACACTAGTGAGTAATTTAAAAACATTTGCTAAAAACCTAATATAAAATGGTAAGACAATATGCCCAAAATATGCATATGCATAGAAATAGAACTTGGTGTGAAGAGAGAAGAAATTGTATCCTTCTTAGGCTAGTGTCTCTTTTCTAAATTCCTTTTCAATCTGTGGAACATGGTGCCATTAATTTACATTCATAATAACTTCTTTATAACGTAGAGATAAACTCAGAGCTTCCAGAAAATACCAAGGTGAAGGGTCTTTCTTTGCAGGACTCTAAGGAAGTAGATGGGGAATTCTGTCAGTTACTCTGGTGAATTGCATCCCTCACTTTCTAACTGTGCAGGAGAGCTTGATTGTGGCAGCAGTTTGGGAAGTGTACTGAAGGATCATAGGCCACATTTACAGAGCTCGCTTTACCTTTGAGTTCTTTGGTGATCATACAACCCAGCCTGTGGCTGTGCCGTTGGTCTTTTGAGAAGGGACATTTCTTTGAGCTAAAGCTATTTTGCTGCTGAAATGTCATGAGTTGCTTACTAGAAAGTACAACTGGATGTTGACTTGCCATTTTCTGGCACTCTGATGGTACTTCACTTAGAGACTGACAGGTTTCTCCTTCCCTACTCTCTTGTTTTATTCTTGGCTAGTATAGTAATCTATCATTATGTTATAAAAACTGCTCCAAAGCCCCAAAATATGGCAACGTTGTGATCTCCTATTTAAATTATGATGGAGATAGCTTAGAATTTTTTAGTCAAATTTAAAAAGGTACTTTCCAAGGAAAATTCTTACCTCAGTCTCCATTCCAGTCCTCAAACTCTGCTCCTCCCTAATTCCACATAGTTTTAATTATAATGACAAAATGACCAATACCATCTGAAGTTTTTCAAATATAAAAGTTGGAAGTTCGTGCTTCAAATATTTAACACTTACTGGAGAAGTCAAAAAATTTCCCTGTTTGTCTAAGTCATTGACATATTTTTTAAGTGATGGATTATTTATTAATAAGTATTAAAATGCTTTCATATTTAGGAATAGTTGAAACCTTCCTAACAACCATAGTGTTTATCCATGTTAAAAATTCTCCTGACTCTTAATTACCTGGTTCAATCACTTCAAATTATTGGTAATCCTGTAAATATAACAATATCAGAACTTGTCTTCATGATTTGAATCTCTTATTTAGCTACCCCCAAACTGAGCCTAAGATCATTATCTGCTTAAAACCATACCATCTTACTCATTAAAAATAATTGAAGTTTTTTACTCATATGCCATTTTAATTGATTCCTTAATTAATTTCTTGATTAATCAATTAATAACATGCCATTAATCTCAAGATGAAATGGAAGGGTCAGGCATAAGTTAATCATCAGTTTAAGAAATAAATCAAATTGTGGGAAAACTCATCAAATTGTGCAGAGCTTTAGAAAAAAAAATACAATTTTTATCAGTAAATCACAAAATGATTTAACACCTGATCTTAGGAAACAACTGAAAAATATTTCTTTTATAACTTAAACACTCACTTGGTTCTCATAAGGTTTTTAACTATCATGCTATCAGTTTGCTTTGTTAAATATGTAAGTTTAACTCCTAGTTCTGTCTGTCTCAGAAGATATATTTGCTTCCAACTCAAATTAAATCATGCTTACTTTTAGTGAATGCAAAGACAAAATGGTATTTGATGTTTTACCCTTGAAGGATAAAGATACTTCCAGAAAATTAGCTTCTTTTAAGATACTTCCAGGTTTGGTGAAAGTAGGATTTAGAGAAATGGTCATGTTGCCTTTTTTGAAGAAAAAAATGTCAGGAAGATAACACTGATTAAGAACCATGGAGTTATAAAATCTTTAAAGTTTATATACATATTAGAGAATATATATATTAGAGAATGTTTAGATGCAATCCCTTCATTCTGCTACATAGAATGCACACCTAGGTAGGGAGTCATAAACAGCAACATTCCAAACCCAGCTTAGCCAGCTGAACTTGTAGCCCTGGATCAATCATGTTACTTCTCTACATTAGTTTCCTCACCTAGAAAATCTCAAGGATAATGCCTTTTCTATTTACTTCAGAGTTGTGAGGATTAAATAAAATCATAAATGTAAATATGAAATCATGAACTATGACACTATTTGTGGAGACAGAAAAAGTTTATGTCTGATATTATTTGAGAAGGAAGTATAAGCCCTACATTCTTTAATTAAATCCTTGACTTCCATAAGTCCTATTTTGTTTTTCAATTTAATTTTGGCTAACGTATCCATGGTTAAAGCCAGACTTTTGATCCCTGAGCCCGTTATTTAAGGAGATTGAGAATGTTTGCAAGCCATTTGCTTGGAACAACAGTGTTCAAACTTTTTGTTCTCATGGTTGCTTTATACTCTAAAAATATTATTGAAAGTCCCAAAGAGCTTTTGTTTAATTGAGTTATAGCAATCTGTATTTACTATATTATCAATTAAAACAAAAATGTTTAAATAGTTAATTTATTTCAAAGAAACAATAATAAATTTATTACATGTTAACATAAATATTTTATAAAATATAGCTATAATTTTGAAAACAAATATCACTGAAAAAGTGGTGTTATTTTACATTTTTTTTCAAATCTCTTTAATGTCTGACTTAATGGAAAACAGCTGGATTTTCACATCTGCTTCTGCATTCAATCTCTTGCAAATAGTGCACGTCACATAGCCTCTGGAAAACTACATTCTGTACTCATGAGAGAATGTGACTGAACAAGGAAAAGAATATCTTATTATTATAAAAATAATTTTGACCTCATGGAGCCCTTAAAATGGTGGCAGGGACCTCCAGGTGTTCCTGACTACTTTGAGGACTGCTGGCTTACATGATACTAAAAACATACATTGTATCTAGTGATGAGGGTACATCTTATCAGAGGCTACATCCTATTCAGATACCTAAATCTGATTTAGTCATCATAAAAATCTTTCTAGGGTGTTGTTTAAAGACTTTATGAGTTAATGGTAATCTCCTCTGAATTTAATATTCTTTTTTATTGAGATATGATTGAGATATAACATTGTATAAGTTTAAGGTAGCTAACAATTATTTTTATAGCTAAACAGATTAATTGTTTTCAGAGCAACTGAATTTTTTGTTACTTCTACACAAAGAGATCAAAGATATTTTTGTGGTTAGAAAAGAATTGGGACTCCTCTGACATTTCTCTACTGGCTTGTTGGTGTAATCAGTGACTAGATTACAAACTGATTTCTTCAAACAACGTAAGGGGATCCATTTACTTTGATAAAAACGTAAGATGGTCTGATTATTACAGGGGAGGCCCAGGAAGGTAAGAGATTTATTTCAAGTCACATAGCTGCTCGGTGGATAAACTTCACATGGAACCCAATCTTCTGGTCCTTTATTCAGTGCTTTTATCGTGACTC
This sequence comes from Furipterus horrens, assembly GCF_987537825.1. Taxonomy (NCBI): domain Eukaryota; kingdom Metazoa; phylum Chordata; class Mammalia; order Chiroptera; family Furipteridae; genus Furipterus; species Furipterus horrens. The sequence continues at coordinate 140,903,276 of NW_028327174.1, forward strand.
ATTCTAAACTTGATTGAAACACCTAATTTTTAGAAATAGGGAAATGACCCGCCTTCAGACCAGTCAGATCCTTTGTAATATGCTCCCACAGTGACCTTTACTTCTCCTTCATAATTAACTCATCACATTTTAATTTCTATATAGTTCAGTGTCTGCTGCCTATCAGATGGTAAGCTTCATGAGAGCAAGGTTCACATCTGCCTCATTTATTGCTATGCTCCTGATGCACACCAGATGCTAAAAAATATTAAGTGAATGATGTTGATTCGTACACCTACTCTGAGATAGCAGTTGCTGAGAAATTAGTATATAAGTCCGCCTAAAGCCATATAAGAATGTTCATAGCAACTTTATTTATTGTGGCCTCAGCCTGGAAACAACTGAAACGTCTATTAACAAAGAAATAAATAAATAGTTCAATATTCATATAATAGTATATTACACAGCAATAAAAATAAAAAGAATCTACTGATATTCAAAAAGCATGGATAGATCTCACAGAACTTATGTTGAGTGAAAGAAACCAGACACAGACAATACATACGGTATGATTCCATGTATACAAAGTTCCGGAATAGGCAAAATCTGTTGTGATTTTGGCTAGAATTGTGGTTACCTCTGAGTGTAGAAGGAGGTTATTGCCTGGTCAGGGAAACGAGGGATCCTCTTGGGGTGCTGAAAATATTCTATGTCTTGATCTGGGTGGTAGTTACATAAGTGTGTAAATTCATCAAGCTCTGTACTTAAGACTACTGTACTCTATGGACTTCACTTCAGATTATATGTTTTTATGCTTCAAATGTATGTTTTATTCAACCTCTAATTTATTTTTCCAGATAAGTTCTTTCAAGTACAGCTTGAAAGTTTTTCTTTTTTAAAAAATTTTATCTTCATTTTATTTTTTTCAATTACTATTTAGTCCCCTTATACTCCCTCCCACCAGCAATCACCACGCTGTTGTCCATGCCCGTGAGTCTTTTTCCTTTTTGCTCAATCTCTCCACTCCCTCACTTCCCCCCACTAGCTGTCGTCTTGTTCTCCATCTATGAGTTTGTCCCCATTTTCTTGTTAGTTCAGTTTGTTCATTAGATTCCACATGTGAGTGAAAGCATATGGTATTTGCTTTCTCTGACTGCCTTATTTCACTTAGTGTAATGTTCTCTAGGTCCGTCCATGCTGTCACAAAGGGTACAATTTTCTTCTTCTCTATGGCCTCGTAGTATTCCATTGTGTAAATATCCTATAGTTGTTTTGTCCACTCATCTACTGATGGACACTAGGGCTGTTTCCTTACCTTGGTGATTGTAAATAATGCTGCAATGAACATAGGGGTGTTTCTGTTCTTTCAAATTAGTGTTTTGGGTTCCTTCAGATATATGCCCAGAAGTGGGATTGCTGGATCAAAAGGCAGGTCCATTTTTAATTTTTTGAGGTATCTCCGTACTGCTTTCCAAAGAGGCTTCACCAGTCTGCATTCCCACCAACAGTGCTAAGGGGTTCTCCAAATCCTCACCAGCACTTGTTGTTTGTTGGTTTATTGATGATAACTATTCCCACAGTTGTGAGATGATATCTCATTGTGGTTTTAATTTGCATTTCTCTGATGATTAGTGATGTTGAGTATTTTTTCATATTTCTGTTGGCCATCTGTATGTCCTCTTTGGAGAAGTGTCTATTCAGGTCCTTTGACCATTTTTAAATTGGGTTGTGTGTTTTTTTGGTGTTGATTTTCTAAGTTCTTTATACATTTTGGATATTAACCCTTTATCAGATGTATTGGTAAATATGTTGTCCCATTCTGTGGGTCATCTTTTTATTGGTGACTTCCTCTGCTGTGCAAAACCTTTTTAGTTTGATGTAGTCTAGTCCCATTTGTTTATTTTTTCTTTTGTTTCCCTTGCCTGGGGAGATACATTTGATAAAATATTGCTATGAGCAATGTCTCATATTTTTTTGCCTATGTTTTCTTCTAGGATTTTATGATTTCAGGTCTAATGTTTAAGTCTTTGATCCATTTGAAATTTATTCTTGCATGCAGTATAAGAAGTTGGTCTAGTTTCTTTTCTGCATGTATCTGTCCAATTTCCCCAACACCATTTATTGAATAGACTGTCTCTAGCCCATTGTATGTGCTTGCTTCCTCTGTCAAATATTAATTAACTATAAAGATGTGGGTTTATTTCTGGGTGCACTACTCTGTTTCATTAATTTATGTGTTTGTTTTTATGCCGGTACCATGCTGTTTTGATTACTATGGCCATATAGTATAGTTTAATATTAAGTAGTGTTCTTTGTTCTTCTTTCTCAGGATTGCTGTTGCTATGTGGGACCTTTTGTGGTTCCATATAAAGTTTTGAAATATTTGTTCTAGTTCTGTGAAATATGTCATTGAAATCTTAATAGGAATTGTGTTAAATGTATAGATTGCTTTGGGTAGTATGGACATTTTAATGATGCTAATTCTTCCTACCCATGAACACAGTTGTGCTTCTACTTATTTGTATCTTCTTCAATTTTTTTCTTCAGTTCCTTATAATTTCCCAAGTACAGATCTTTTACATCCTTGGTTAGATTTATTCCTAGATATTTTATTATTTTTGCAGCAATTGTGATTGTTTTCTTAATTTCCCCTTCTGTTAATTCATTATTGGCATACAAAAATGCAACTGATTTCTGGGTGTTATTTTTGTATTCTGCTGTTTTTCTGAATTCATTTATCAGTTCTAGTAGTTTCTTGGTGACCAAAGTGTCTTTAGCCATACCACCTTGAACACACCCTATCTCACCAAATGTATTTTTTTTTTAAACCCTAAAGCCAGTGCTTTATCTGGAAAAAAATTTAATCTTCAATGTGGAGAAAAATTTACTATGATCAAGTTTTCAAATGTCTGAATTTCTATATAAATGATATAATTAACTCATATTAATAGTTAACATTTATGGTATGTTTCTTATGCTGTGGTAACCATGAGAGTGCTTTTATACACTAGCTAATCTAATGACATTTGATCATTACTGTGGAGGTCACAGAGGACTTCTTGAGCACACTCTTCCATTCAAAATTCATGTCAACTCCTGAAGATGTCTAAAGGGATAACCCCCATTTTATACATCAGGTAATTGGGGTTCTGACAGATGGGGACACTTCTCGAGGTTCACACAACTTGAAAGTGCCAAAGCTTTCCTGCTGTCCATGACTCCATGGCGGCTAAGCAACTCTATTGTCCTTGTATAGATCTATTACATAACATTAATCTGGTAAATTTGAAATATCAGCCTCCTTGCAGGTTCTTCAATTGTGAACAAATGACATTTTCTGTTGAAGACAGCTTTCAACATGGGAGTGAACACCAGGAATGTTGTTAGACCAGGGCTGTGCTGTGTGCAGCCTATTTTCCACCAAGTTAGAACATTTGTGATCCTCTGACACACTGAAGATTCCTTGAAATAGCTCCAGATTGAAATGCTAAAATTGACAGGCTGGTCCTGCTTGTCTTACTGGAGAGTAATTAGAAACATGGACTATATTGCAAAAATACACACTACATAATATGGACCCTTGGCTTGGAATAAAAAGACCTGAACTAATGTTTCCACTGCACCATTAGTGCTGGGAACTTGGGCGCATCTTTGGATTTTGAATATCTTTTCTATAAAATGAAGATGCACAACCAGTTTATTTCTATTATCCCCTGAAATCCTGTGAATACATTCCATGGATACAAGCCTGAGAGGCAGCCTCTTGCTACAAAAGTACAGCTAAAAGCCATTAATTCTTCTACCTGTGAGACTGGCAGAATAATGTCAAAATTGTAGTGTTTTATAATGATTAAACAAGTTAATGTCTATGAAATGGAAAAAGACTCCAAATATTGGATTAGGTAGATTATTTACAACATTCAATTAGAGTAATTAGTATGTATGTCTGAGGTCACCCACATTGGAGTAGGTTAGACGATTCACTTCCTTCTCTGCGTGTACTAAGATAAAAGGGATGCCATTGGATGCTGCAGTTTATGTATTTAAAGTCCTAAGTAAAGGCTACTGTTAGAACCCAAGGTTATAATACCCTTGATAGTTCTATGAAAGCTGAGGAAGAGTCAATTCTAGAGAGTTTACTATTTAAGAAGACAAAAACATGACAAATATTTCTAAGTTGCCTTTGCAGAAACTGAGCAAAATAATGGATCAATGGAAAAGCATGGACCAGACAGGTAATACATTCCCAATTTATTTCCTATGGTAATGAGTTTTTATAAAGCTGATCAAATGTTTCATGAGAAAAGTTCCTTGGAGAATAAATTTTGGCTTAGAAAATTTTCTGTGATGGAGTTTCTGGGATCCATTCAGTACTTTTGATCCCTGGTAATCATAGCAGTGACAGATATAGGTGCCATTTGTAATATTTAGAGATGATAAAGTATCTAAGGTATATTTTAGGTCAAAACAACTGCTGGTGATACCTACCATAATTAATTGTTCCCCTGGACCTAAGTCCAAGGATTCTAAAAAGACTTACATTCCCATTCCTCAAAAATAAGTAATTAGGAAGGACCTCTCATTTTTCCATGGTGGAGACTGTAGTGCCAGCACACTTCTCATTCATAATACTTAGGGGGAAATGCTCAGGGGGGGCCACAATAAGGGAAACAGAGGAGTCAGGAAATTCTCCATCATTTTTCAATGACAGCATTTATCAGAAGAGGAAATTAGATGATAGGAAACCACTGAATGGGATACCTTTATAATTGATGGTTAAAACCCAGGAAATAAGATAAAAGGACTGTGAAGATAGCGGGGTTGGTAAGCACGTTACAGGATACTCAGCCAGGAGCACTGTTGGAGATTTAGGCTGAATGTGAGTGAGAGCACATTTATCAGACTGAGAGAGAAGAGCAAACAGCCTGCTAGATTATCAGAGAAGCACACACAGGGTGGTTCACCACTTGTAGCAAAAGTACCACCTAGTGTTTATCATCTATGTTAAATTTCACCCTTCATATTATACACTTAATGGGTTTGAACAAATTTATAAAGATGTACCCACCATTGAAATATCATACAGAGTAGTTTTATTGCCTTAAAAATTCTTTGTGCTCCATATATTCATACTCCTTCCCCCTCCAACCTTTGATATTTTTAAGGTCTTCATAGTTTTGCCTTTTTCAAAATGCCATGTAGTTGTAATTAAATGGTATGTAGCATTTTCAGAATGGCTTCTTTCACTAATCATTATGATTAGTGTTTTTGTCCTTGCTGGCTATAAACTTTACTGGAGGAATTTAAGAATGCAGGATTATCAGGAAATGTTAGACTCTCCCATTAAATGAACACCTGATTATTATCTTAACCATCAGTTATTAATAGGTACACTGCCATTTTAGTATTCACCTATGTCTTTTGTGTTATATAATTGACAGAGTGCTATATAATATTTAATTAATATATGCAGATGTAGAAAAACATATTCTAGTCTAATATAATAAAAAAAATTAAACATGTGAAACGTCAAAAAACAGAAACAAACAAAAATAACATGTCCTTTAATGGCTAGACAGCTCATTTTTGAAAGCCTTAATAGCATTCCATTGTCTGTATGGACCATAGTTTATTTATTCACCTACTGAAGGACATCTTGGTTACTTCCAAGTTTTGACAATTATGATTAAAGTTACTGTTGCAGGGTTTTGTGTGCACAACACTTTTCAACTCCTTCATGTAAATACCATGGAGCACTATGCTGGATTGTATTGTGAAGAGTATGTTTAGTTTTGTAAGAACTGTCAAGTTACCTTTCAAAGTAGCTGTGTCATTCTGCAGTCCCACCAGCAATGAATGGGTTCCTGCTGCTCCCCATGCTCATCAGCACTGAGTGTGGTCAGTGCTCCGGGTTTTGGCTGTTCCAATAGGTGTGTATGGTATCACATTTTTGTTTCACTTAGCATTTCCCTGATGTTACATGATGTGTAGTATCCTATCCTTTGATATATTTATTTTCCATTGCATATCTTTTTAGTGAGGTGTCTGTTAAAATCTCTTGCCCTTTTTAAATTAGGTTGTTTTCTTAATGCTACAGCTTTTGAATCTGACTGGAGGATTTGATCTTGTTTCCAACTACAAAGTGTGTACTCCCTGGGAAACAAAGGAGAAGAGGAGAAGAGGCTCATTTCCATGTCTGTTCAGTAGAGGAAAAAGTCCATAGTTAGATGAAGGGTAAATACTGGAAGAATAAGAAAGCTGTTTCTGCACACAACATTTGATCAAATCAGTACACATGAGTTGGTGGTGAGGTCTAAAGTTAAGGTCTCCTTACTCTGCTGAGCAAAGCAGATGTGGGAGTGTGAATCCAGTCATAAAAAAACTTAAAGCAGATGTGGGAGCGTGAATCCAGTCATGAAAAAACTTAATTGAAATACAAAGAATTAGGATATATGAAATGGAAGAGGCATATTACTGAGACTATAAATTCTTAAGGCAAAACCTTACTACATCACATGTGACAAATCTCTTCTCTGGTCCTAGTCTTATGAAGGACATACTATCATGTACAAAAGCACATTTATTTGTGGTACTTACCACAATTCAGAATTATTTCATTCTGTGATTAAAAAAACAACAACAACCAGGCATGAACTGACTAAAGTGTAAGTTATGTGAGGCCAGGCAGTGTGTTTTTTCCTTATTGCTGTTTTTTTTGGTAACGAACCTGGGGCCTGATGCATGGCAGGAGCTTAATAGATATTTATGGAAGGCATGAATAAAGTGTGGTAGAGAGGATCTTGTTTGCAGAGGGAAGAGATGTGAGTACGATACCTAGAACCACCACTAAGTAGCTGGGCTTTCTTGGGCAATTCACTTATTCTCTCAGTCTTGGTTTACCCATCTGCAAAATGAGGATTCCATAAATGAACATTTTATTTTTCCAGAGAGTGTTACAGGGTTCTGAGGTTTTTAGGAGGTGCCCTGGACTGCAGAATGAGGAAATCCAAGACACAGGGACTCCTGACTTTCTATTACCACTTTGGAAATAAAGAGCTCTTTTTCTCTCTTCTGTGTAGTGCCATTCTATGAAAAATTTTCTTTACAGTATACTTCCAATGCTTAAAAGGGTTGAAATCCCATAATATAAGTTGAAAAGTCTTTAAGACCCTTTCTGGCACTAACTGCCTAGATTGTTCTTACTCCAGAATCCTCAGTTCATTCGGGTTTTTGCTCAACTGTCACCTCCTCAGAGAGACCCTCCTTGACTATCACATCTCTTAGAATTTGTATATATTGCCTAGGATTATTGTCCATTTGATATGACAGGTGTTAGTGCACAAATCCTATCTCCTCAACAGCACTGTACAGTCTTTGTGAATGAGGGTCATAGAATGTATATTTCTTTCCTCATCCTAAACAGTACTTAATACAGGGCTAGAAATGTAATGAATATTGCTATTAAACTTATTTGCAAATATTTAAAAAATTATTCTACATTAGACACATGACACTCAAAATCTTTAAATAACATTTAATTTCTTCTCTAAAATGGAGGAAGAGTACTTTATCCATAAGTTAAAGAAGATCAAAGTTAACGTATTAAATGCGAATGGTGAAACGAAGATTCCTGGCAGTAGGCAAGGTTCACTCACTGGCTGGGTGATATGGGCCATGTCCCTCCCCTCCCTGTTGCCTCAAAGACTGAACTACGCATCTCTCATGATGCCTGACCATCCTGCCCAGGTGCTTGCCCATCCCCCTTTCCCTGCTCCGAATTGGAAACCTTTCCCCACTCCACTCTGCCTGATGTGTCAGCATTCATAGCCCCCGTTACTTCCCTGGTTGTCCTAGGGTTTTTCTGATAGAACTAATATCAAAGATGAATCTCTTCTTTTTGGATTGCAAGCTATAGGCATGAAGTCCTGGGCTGGTGGTGGTGATGGTCTTCTTTACCACAAAATGCCTGTATGTAGCAGGAGAAAACCATATGCAAAGTGAAGCAGAGACAGAAATTGACAACAAAGGGAGAGAGAAGGGATGCTATGGTTTGAGTCCCTAGATCCACTAAAGGTATTAGAGTTGTCAGGGTTAAATGAATTAATAAATGCATATAAGTAAAGATGTACATAAGGATGTACATGTTATATAACTGTTATCTATCCTTAACATGTATATTTTTATGGAGTTTTATCTTCTCCAACTGGATTGTAAAGCTTTGAGAGCAGGCACTAGATTTTCCTCATCTCTGTCTCATCCCATGATTAGCTCAGAATTTTATTAAAGATTCTGTAATCCTTGTTGAAGGAAATTTAACAGATCAGCACATTCTGGTTCCTGTGAGATACAACCAGTGTGTGACTTCACCCTCATCTTTCTAAACAAGTCTGGGATTTTCATTAGGAGGTTTGTGTCATTTAAGATGTGAAAAGCGTCTTTTGCCTGTGGGTTTGTTTTGTTACTTTCAGAGTGTTCCAACTTAGGCTAAGCTGCCATGCTTTTTTAATGTAACAACTGTTTTTATTTTGATTTTCATGGTGAAAAATGCATTGGTTTTTTTTTTTTTTTGAGAGAGCTAAAGTTAGGTGGTATTTTCCAGAATCAGTAAGGCAAGACTCCGAACTCCTTGTGTTGTGCTTTGAAAGATAAAATTGTTTCTGGTGCTAAGCTTTGAAAGACCAAATTATTCCCAAATCTCACAAAAATAGTTGAAATATTTAAAATTAAAGTGTGTGCTGCCTTTGGTGTCTTTTCCTGTAAAAGATGGAGACAAAGACGATTCCTGATGATTTTTAAAAATATAATTATGTGCAGAATTCTTAATGTCTGTTTACTTTTATGCTAGCTTTCAAATCTGTGTTCAAGTTAATTATTAAGGAGAAAAAAATGCATTGCCTGTTTGATTTTCAATTGTGAGGGCAGAGTAGAATGGAGTGAGTCAGTTTATTCTGATTTTCTGCCTGAATTTAGTAAATACATATGGAAATGGCAATGTAATGTGTAGAAGTTTTAGTCTGAGGTTTCCATTTCCACAAGCAATAACCTTGAATATGGAGAATAGGGAAGGTTTCCTTAAATAGATTCAGAAAGCATATGATTTGGGTATGAGTCCTCATAAAGTTAGAGGACCTGAATCTTTCATTTTTTTAGATTTCCAGCTATATCATTAGTTCCAGACATGAAGCCGCCATCTTGCTTGGTGTGGGCATGTATGTGTTTGGAAAAGTCTATCCCTTTAATATCTTTTTGGTCCTATGAACCCTCTTCTAACACCTTCATTTAGAAGATTTTTTAAAAAGTATATATATTTCATAGAGACTCATATATATATATTTACAAGTAACAGGTTTATTTTCCTCCTTTCCTATCCCTGTGCTTCATTTTAGTTTTCTAAACTTACTGTATTGGCTAGGATGTCCAATGTTGAATTGTGGGGACTGTAGCAAGGATTTTTGTCCTGTTCTTCTTTAGTGGTTGCTAAAATTCTAGCATTAAGCATGAGATTTCTGATCAATATCCTTCATTGGGTAAAAGGCCTTCCATTCTGTTTTTAGTTGGCTCATGGTGGTTTTTCGTTCGTATATTTTTAGTGTGTGAGTATTGAATTCTATTGAATACCACTCTTTTGCATTTAGTAAGATGACTTGTGGCTTTTTCTCTCCTTTAGGACTTAAAATGCTAGTGTCTTCATTTTAAACCATACTTGCACTCTTCTAACAAACACTATTGATCATAATCATAACATCTTTTAAAATACATAACTAGATTAGATTTTCAAATACTATATTTAGGATTTTACAAGTAAGTTTAAAAGTGATACTGGTTTATATATTTGTGATTTCAAGCAGAGTATGGGGATCTTCTTCCTGCCTTGCTCAGGGATTGTTTCCTTTCTTGTTATCTTCCAGCCACCCTGTCAGCTCTGAATTCCGAGGTCAGCAAGCCTCTGCCTCCCAGCCCTCTGCTGGGCTGTGTTTCTGTTCTTTTCTTGTACACAGAGGTATTCATTTTTATTTTATTTACTTGTTTGTCTTTAAATTGATCTATTTACAATGTGGGTATGTGTGTCCTTAGCTGTCTTCAACTGACAGTCTTCTTTTGTCACAGCATTGCCTCTCCTAGCCATCCAGTTTCATACCTCAGTGGAAAACCACCTTACCGGCATAATCACACCTCTGTGCCTGGCGCCCTCAGCAACATCTACTCAGTGCACTCCTGATTCCTTTACGTGAGTTATTAGTGAAGGTGTTGCCTGTGCTTCTCAGAGGGTTCTGTACTCTACAGCAATTCAACAAAATCACACATGTTTATAATCTGAAAAGGGATGCCAGTCTCCAACAAATGACTTTTATATTTTTCATATCACTCCAGCCCTAACGTTAGACATAGAATAATTTCCTAAAATGCATTTTGTTCCAGAACTAAGTTCAGCAGCACATGCTCTTAGGGGAAGAATTACTTGTTATTTCTTTGGCTAGTTCTTTTAAATACCTTGGCTTTGCATTTCAACTTGTCCAAAGAGTATTTTATTAATATTGATAATTATATTATTTCAACAGTCCCTATCCATTTGTGGAAGGTATAAGAGGAAGAGTGACTTATTGGTATAAGCAGATACTTCAGATTTCAAGACATTGTGACTAATTTAATCCTAACTCTGCCAATTCTAGAATATGCTCAGCAGAAGTTAGGCCAAGCATTATGTATATAATTAATTTTATGAAAGTTACATTTCCTGCAGACATTTTGGGATATATTGCAGTCTAAGTTTGTTATTTTTTGCTTAGAATGCTGAAGGTGTGTTCCCATAGGAGTGGCATAAAACATTTATTTCTGTTTCTAGACTAATTCATAAACTCTAGCCTAGATGTCAGAGGAACCACACAGATGCAACTGCCTACTAGGAATCCTTTATCAAATGGATTTTGTGTCTCAACTAATAGTATCTAGAATAATTTACTTTCTTTTCTTTGCATTTGAGATATTCACAAGGTGGGTAATTTTTAAATTCAATTTGAGAACAAAATTCTCTATCGTGTGTTTTCTGGTGACATTAGATCTTTATCTTGTCCTTTCAACATCAGTACACAAGCCCTGGCTGGGTAGCTTAGTTGGTTAGAGCGATGTCCCCAATAAACCAAGGTTAGGGTTTTGATCTTTGGTCAGGGCACATCCAAGAAACAACCAACGGATGAATAAGTAAGTGGGACAACAAATCAATAGTTTGCTCTCTCTCTGCTCTAAAAAAGAATCAATAATTTAAAAAAAATATTACTGTATTTTTTGCACTATAAGACACACCAAGGTTTAGAGGAGGACAACAAGAAAAAAATATCCTGAACCAAATGGTGTACTAAAATATTTAATAAAATATAACAGAATAATCTTTCAACCATGTAAAGTGAACAGCAGTTGACAGCAGTATTAAGAACCATCATCCCTGTCATTAACAAATGAGGAGAGTCTTTAAGGTTCAAGTACTCTTCTAGTTTTCTAGGAACCCCAAGAACTCATCATCGCTAGTGTTAGAATTTATGAAGCTCAGTTGCTCACAGTCAGTGATATCGCTTTCTTTGCTCTCTTCATATATGACACTATCTTCAGTTCCATCTAAGGCATTGCTAATGCCACATTTTTTGAATGACTGTACAACGGTTTCATCCTCCTCTGAGTGAAATGATGTTTTCACCCATGCATAAACTTGAGTGTTAGCGGGCCTCTTTATCCGTCCAGTAGGTGTCAGATCATGGTTACCAGAGCTGTCCATTTGGTCCACTTTTCTCGCATAAAGACTTTAAATGGTTTTTTGATGGAAACATCGAGAGGTTGTAACTGGCTGGTAAGACCCCCAGGAATTGCAGCTAGATGAGTCTTCACTTCTTTAAAGCTCTTTTTTGTAGTTTTGCTAATATGTGCACTAAACTGGTCAAGCAATAATAAGGCAGGTTTTTTCAGAAGCCCTCCAGGACATTTGGACCACACTTTTTCAACCCATACTCTCCTTCCATTTTCGTCCATCCATCCTTTCTCATGATCATGCACAATTCCTTGTGGAATCACTTCTTTTGGAAAGCTTTTCCTTTTGAAAATTAACATTGGTGGAAATTTGGTGCCGCCTGCACAGCAGGACAACACAACTGTGTAATGGGTGTTCTCACGTCCTGAGATCCAGGTCAACAGTCTTATTAGATGGCACATCAAAGGTTAGTGAGACTTCATCTATATTACCAGTCTGTGATGCAATATTTGCTCCATAAGACACACAGACATTTCCCCCCACTTTTGGGGAAAGAAAGTACATCTTATAGAGCAAAAAATATGGTAGTACATGAATCATACATTATGACTATATTGCTTACTAATAATTGTGTTTAGGAAAGTGCTTACTTATAAAGAGCTTAGAGATTCTTCAAGAAGTTTTACACATTCTCTGAGCAAGCGGAATGAATTAATAATATAATAATAATAATAATAATAATAATAATAATTTTTGCCATGGCTCACATGGCTCAGTTGTTTGGGTGTCATCCCACAAAGCAAAAGGTAGCCAGTTCGATTCCTGGTCAGAGCACATGCCTGGGTTGAGGGCCTGGTCCATGGTTGGGCTGCATGTGAGAGGCAACCAGTCAATGTTTCTCTCCATTGTTTTCACCCTTCCTTTCCCTTCTCTCTAAAAATAAGTAAATAAAATTTTTTAAAAAATCACTTAAAATGTTTTCCTTATATTGATTCTAAAGAGAGGGAAAGGGAGGGAGAAGGAGAGGGAGAGAAACATTGATGTGAAAGAGAAACTTGAATCTGTTGCCTCTTGCATGCGCTCCTGCCTCAACCAGGGATGGAACACAATTCAGGCCATGTGTCCTGACAGGGAATCCTACCATGACCTTTCGGTTTGTAAGACAATGCCCAACCAGATGGGCCACACTGGCTAGGGCTGACTCAAGAGATTCTTGAAGATTTAAAATTTCTGATGACTTTGAGTAAGTGTATATGTAGAATTCATTGCTGAAGTACCTATTAAACATGTTTTTAAAGAAAATAGTTGTTCTTCTTTCTTCTTTTGCATTTTTATTCATTTTTTTCTTCCTTCCTCCCTTATATAGTTTTCTTCCTTTTTCCATCTCCCTCTCTCTCTCCTTCTCTCATTTTTCCAAAATAAAGGATACGATGCGGTGACCTTGTTGGGGAAAACCACAATCTTGGTTGAATTGAATTTATAGTGCCCTATACTTTTGGCTAAGGGTTAGAACAGCCAGCTATATCTTAATATAGACATCTCTTCCAAAGTAAGATAATACTCCAACTTTTTATGGCCTATCTAAAAGTTAGGCCGGATGGTATGCCATTGTTTCTTTTTTTCTGGTAGAGTTGAAATATAGAAAAGTATTTTGTTAAGGAATATGACTCACCCGCTGGATCCTGATAAGTTTAACTAAATGAACCTCTGTTGAGAGGACATTTCCTGATATGTGTTATATTGAATCAGGGAGGCCATAAACTATATGTAAATGAAATGAGATTAATGAGACTTCTGTGGAATAATGAAAAGATCCAGACTCATGAAAGGTTTTGTAAACTGAAGAACTAACCACTTAAATACGGAAACCTAGAACTCCTAACTTTTCCTTTGATGGAAGTTAGAAGGGGCCAGTTCCCCTCCTCCTCCTTTCTGAGTGAATGCTGGACATCTTGTCTTCATTGAATAAAAATATTTCAGAATGGGAATTTGTGTGAAGTAAGAAGATTCAGAGAAAAAATTGTATTCAATGAATTTGAAGGTTCAGGAAACAACTGTGCAACTATGTGTGTTTGTGTACTTATATGTGTATTGTATGTGTGAGTATGGGTGTGAAGGTGTGTGAATATGTGCATGCATGCCTGTGAATGTGTTCATGTGTGGGCATCCTGCATAGGGGTGCCTATGTGTGTGTAGTGTGTACGCAGCGTGTGTGCACCTGTGTGTGCTGTGTTTGAATGACTGTGTCTATGTTGTGTGTGTATGTGAGTGTGAGATGCATCTGTACTGAGGACTGCGGGCGGGAGTGGCAGCTTCGGCTCAGCCAGTGGCAGAGCAGTTAGTACATAACTAATAGTGGGAAAGGAAGCTGGGGAGAGACAAGGAAGAAGCAACCGACCTCATTAACAAAAGCTCAGTTTTGTCCCTGCAGACCAACCCGGCAGAAGGGACTGCTGAGCTGTGGCTCTCTGCCAGGGAGGCTGGGCTCCCTGCAAACAGTTGCAGGCATCCTTACCATGACCTGCTCAGAGGGAGTCCTGAGGCTTGGCAACTGGGAAGTTTTCAGAACCGCCGTAGCAGCAGCCTCGGAGGAGACCAGCAAAGACAGTGAAGTCTGTATGTGAACTTCAATTCTATATTTTCTTGTTGGGTGGGTTAATGGGTTTTTAGTACAAAGAACACTAAAACTCAGCTGACCTGAAAGACTGGAATTTCAGCTCTCTGTCTTTCCCTGGGTGGTTTTTCCTCCCCCTTCGTCCCCAAACTCTTTAAACCAGAGATTAACCAGTCAGTGACTCTGATCCCGCCAAGGGTTTCTAACTCTTGGGCTTGGAAAGAAAGGCCACTACCTGTAAGTATCTGCTTTATTACTTCCTCTCATCTTAATTGTGAATGTTCTGTTAGCAGGATGCCCCAGAGTTTGTGGGTGCGGTGGCAGCCTGAAATCCAAGTAGTGATGCAAGAGGTATATGGAATCTTCTTGCAAAAGTTTAATTCTCATGTAAACTCAGAAGCTGGTAACTTGCAGTGTTAACCATATGACAAAAATGGGATTCTCTTTATTATGTAACAAAAATTTGTAACTCTTTTGAATCCATTTCCAATGCCAATGAAAGAACCATTTTTAAATTTTGTGAGCCCCCCCACCCCAAATCAGAATGTTTCTTCTCAGCTAAGTAAAATGGCAAAGGGAAAATATGCAAAAAAATTAACAAAACAGATACTAGATCATGGCATAAAGATATGGAAATTTGGAAAAGATTTTGGATAACTTTGCTTTAGTTATATTTGGATATATATTATATATATTTAAACGTGGTTTCTTTTTTATAAGGATGAGAGGTAGTGTTAAAGAAACAAACAAATCATAGTGTTGTGAAATTTGGACCGATTTTTAAGCCCTTTCCGCTTATTATCCAGATTTGGTCTAGAAAATTTTTTTTTTTTAATTGAATTTTTGGGGGTGACACTGCTTAACAAAATTATATGGTCTAGAGATTTTGATGCTGTAATAAATAGTTTCTTTTAGATTTCATCTGGATGCAGGAATAGTTGTTAAGGCATTTAATTTTTATTTCTCCCTTTTTACTAGTGCTCTCAGTCTTGTTGTGTGGCATGAATTACAAAGCTTTAAAAGAGCATTTCCGGAGGCTGGTTGGAGTTTGTGGTCTGGGAATCTTGCTGAAGAATTAACCTCTTCAGGGCCAGACCTAGTGGTGCAAATGCCCTTCAGTTTTCTGCTCTAGAAAACTGATACTGCCAGTCAAAGCCTGGAGAGTTACTTCTAAGTGCCTGTACTTGATCAAAGTGCTTTTAGCAGAACTCTAGGAAAATCTTAATTACCTTTGCTCTTTCACTCCATCAGGGACTATTAAAACTCAGTGTGCATAAGAACCGCCAGGGTGCTTGGCGAAAGGCAGGTGCCTAGGCCACCCCCCTAAATTTGAGACCTGGGTTGGGGCCTGGCACCTTCCCAGTTGATTCTGATGCAGGCGAGATCACACTAGGGTAAGCACTGCACTGCTCTACCTTGTAATTAGCAATTAAATTCTTGTCATGTACTTGGTTAATATTAAGCCCCATATTCAATTAATAAACTTGAGTTTGAGCTGATGTTGAACCTAAGATATGTGCAACACAGTTTTGCATGCTTGGATGACAAATCAGGGCTTCTTAACTGGCTTTCCCACCAACCCCCATCTTTTGTTTTCTTGCTCCCCTTTCCATCTCTGCCTTTCCATTGCTGTGAGTGAGAAAGGGCAGTGGGGAATGTACCTGGACACCATATTCCCCTGACTCGCTGCATTGAGCTGTATGGTCTGAGCTGCCTACACATGGCCAAGTCATGTTTGTTTTATAAACTTTAAGCCCAGGGATATTCTTAATTCTTTAAAAAACATTTTATTTATTTATTTTTAGAGAGGAAAGGAAGAAGAGAGTGAGTAAAACATCAATGTGCAAGAGAAACATTAATTAATTGCCTCCCATATGCCCCCAACTGGGGACCTGGCCTGCAACCCAGGCACATGCCCTGACTGGGAATAGAACTGGGGACCTTTGGGTTGGTGGGATGACAGCCAACCAACTAAGCCACACCAGCCAGGGCTGGTCTTAATTCTTTGTCAGCTTCTGGGGATGCTCTGCTTCTGGGATGGGATAGGCTGAGTTAGGCTTAACTCAGCAAAATTTCTTGGGACTACTCAGGAGCACTGTAATTCTTAGAAATTGAGTTTAGATTGGACCAGCCCACAGGGACTAGGAGAAATAGGAAGTGATTCCATCATGTTGAGGACCTCATTTGACAACATATGAAAGTAAGAATCCATCCCCCACCCCTATCCCCAATGACATTTTATGGCATTGTGTATTTATGGCATTGTATGGGGGTGCCTGCTACATACCAGGCTCAGTACTAGTTTCCAAGGATTGCAGAATGACCAGTGTGAATAGCATGGACAGGGTTTTTGTGCTCATGATGTTTCAGATCTGTTGCATACCAATCTTAGATGAGCCACCTAATAATCTCTCTGTCATTTCTTACACTGATAAAATGAAAGGGTTGCATTAAACGAGTTTTGACGTCTTTCCAGCTCTGGTATTCTGACACTGATGGATATGGCACAGTCTTCTAAACTTGGTTATTGGTGAATTAGAACGTAAAAAAATTTTTTTTTTTGTTAAAGTATAGCAGGCATACAACATAATGAATGAGAACTTTTTAGTGTTTGCTTTGAGAATAGACCCTAAGATTTAGGTTTCTTGCTTGTCTTCAAAATTTTTCAAAAATACCTTTTTATTATTTTTTCCTCTCATAGAGAACCAAGACCACCGGTATAGTAAGTTAGACAAATGCCACCTTGACAGAACCCGCTGTCATTCCTCACAATGGGATCCTGTAACTCCAGAGAAAGGCTGTTTCTCTGGGCCAGGTTACATAGGACAGCAGCCTCTTATCTTGTCTGAATCTGGTGTTGCTACCCTTTGGAGAGCTGGGTGGTCTGAGCAGGGCTTGCCAGCTTCCATACTTGCACAGCTTGCAACCGGACCCTTTCATTCAAGTAATTTAATAGCTTTTGTGCTATCAGGTGAGCTTAAACAGAGACCTTTGAAGGGCTGAGGTTGGGGGTGGGGGTGGGGGTGGAACAACCCCCTAACTGAATCTCACATTTTGTCTGTACTGTAGCTTCTTTCACTGTGGTGACTGGGGCAACATTTCAAAGTGTTCTACAATGTGGCCATCGAGATAAGAAAATACAGCTGTGATCTCTGCGCTTTTCTGACAAATGTAGCCTGCAGATGTCTGAAGATAACATGTCTAGGTGGGAAACGATTCACTAGAGGAGAGAGTAGAGGGATGTTACAAAGTTAGGGTTAGTTTGACAAATTGTCCTCTACCTCTCTTTAAGTTTAAAGGAGATGGCAAAATAGTCTTTGGTTTTGCTCTCATCCCTCCCCGTTTATGGGATTGCTGCTATGATATCAGAATACTCCTGTTGTGCATCATGCAAAGGCTGCTAAGATTGTATATCACTCTTCACTCTTACCTTTATCCTTGAAACGTTCCTATCTGGCTTCATTAGAGACAGGGGCAGATAACAGTCCAGGACTCACTAAGCCCCAGTTACTCCATAGGGTGTTGTACCTCCCTGGGATCCAAACTCTGCATTCTGTTGTGCATTATCAGCTGCTCAGAACTTGCAGAGGCTTCTTGCATTCTTCTCCTAAAATACAGGAGCCAGGAGATTTGTCTCCCGGGGTTGCATTCAATGCATGGTATTTTGATTCCAAGGGCTACATTTCTTATTAGCACAAACATGCTTTCTTCTGTAAATTATAAGCCTAAACCATTGTGAAGTTAAGAGAATTTCAGAAAGTATTAAAATTCCCAGGTGAAAACTCATCCACATGCTTGAAAGTTGTTGGCTATTTCCTATCAAATTCCTTTCATGACCCAGCTTCGTTTTTCCTCTAAAAGGGATTCTCCTCCTTTGAAAGACAGCACAGCATCAACACAACGGCAATAATTTAATTCTGTTTTATGTAAATATTTCCCTTTATTAGAACATGGTAGGATGATTTTATTCCATCTAATAAGCATTAGTGATTGTTTTATAACCAGAAGTTTGTGTTAATATATCACAAAAATTAAATCAGAGTAGTGTAGTAGAAAAGGAAGAGTGGTCTTTGAATAAATTTCAACTGGGTTTCAATCCTGGGCTGCAATATTCTTTGGATCTCTTATGTTTGACAAGTTACATGGCCAGTTTCCTGGGGAGTTAGTGAGGGTATTGATACCAGGTATTTGTAAGGACCAAAGGACATTTGGAAAGTACCTAGCATGGTGCATGACATATGGTAAGTGCTCAATAAATAGTCCTTCTTTGGAAGAGGGCTACTACAGCTGAGAAGGCTGCAAAGAAGTAAACACGTGGCACACCACTCAGTATATAAATAAAAAGAAAAGACTGGGAAATAAGGCTTTTTTGCAGATCTCATTGACTGGGCAGGATAGATCTCAACCCGTTACTCCTCAGCCTTTATCTCTGACCAGTAGCCTAGTTCTCACTTGATTCTTTCTCACAGATTGAGTGGAAGCATGAAACAGATGGGTGCGCTCACAAACTGCCCAAGTGATTAGTGTGAGAGAGGAAGAGTGGTGTGAAAATCATTCAGTCCTCATGTCTTCCTGATCCTCCAGAATTGGAGACTTCTATAGCCATTTCAGATAAATATATAAGGAGATTATTTATTGTTTTCGTCACGATTTTGCTCCATTGCAGCAAGGAGTCGAACCTTACAAGAAATATTTGTTTGAGTCCTGGCTGGTGGGGCTCAGCTGGTTGGCGCATCATCTTATAACTGAAAGGTTGTGGGTTTAATTCCTAGTAGGGTATATGCTTAGGTTGCAGTTCAATACCGGATCCCGGACCCCAGTTCCTGGGCATATACAGTCCCTGATTCAGGAGCAACCAATCAATGATTCTGTCTTGGCATCAACATTTTTCTCTCTCCTTTCTCTCTCTAAAAGCAATGGGAAAAAAGAAAAGTTCCCAGGTGAGGGAAAATATAATAAAAATAATAAAATAAAATTAATGTTTTAGAATTTGCAACTTTGGAATTGTACCGTGGTGAGAACTATACCACCAAAAGGAAAGAGAAATAGCCACTGAAACGTGTAGCTTTCTTCTCTCTCTCTGTCTCTTCCTTGTGTGTGTGTCTCTTACACATCGTGGCTCTGGCTCGGGCCCTTTCTTCTCCTTGCATCAGTTTTCCTTACAGGTTCAATATTTGCATTGGAGTAAGGCCCAATGACCAGGCCAGGAGGTACTTGAATGAGCAGAACAATCATGGTTGTAATCTTCAAGGAGCTTACAGATAACCTAAAAGACAAACTTAAAAAAAAAAAGCCTGCAAGTAAATAAATGTCTGAAGGTGTACAACGTGAGGTTAGAAGTATGACAGGGTTCTATCCAATCAGATAACACTGATCTGGGAGGTAGACACCTCCAAGACAGGTAAAATTTAGCCAGGCAAATGGAGTGGTTGGTGGGAGCAGAGGAAGGGCAATCCTGGCAGATGGAACAGCACAAACAAACCACATGTGGGCCTGGAGTGGGCTGTATGGTGAGTTTATGGAAGAGGAGGAGACCTGTGTGACACGTGTAACAAAAAAAGGAGAGTCGTGTGAGAAGAGGCTGGGGAACTGGGCAAAGGACAACGATGCAGGAAAATCCAGTCTTACAAAAAAGACCATGGCACCCATACGCCAGCCTTAAAACAAAGACCCCTGTCAGGGCAGCCCTGCGCAGGGCTACCCTGACAACCCCTTTTGGTGTCTATACCTCAGCACCAGATACTATAGCATAATTCTGAAGGTTGTGAAAGTAAGTTGCGATTTTACCCGCTTACTCTGGAATCACAGAGTAAAATCTCTTTCCCTTCAAATGTTTGAAGACAGACTATTTTCTTCACAAATTGCTACCAAATAGGTCTATTCTTTCCCATACATATGCAATTGATTTTGGAAATGCAGAGTTTTACTTTTGTGCTCCTTAAAAGTGAACTTTCTGGCTTCAGTCCATCATTCTGGTGTCTGATTATCGAGGCTGTGGATCTTGGTTATGTCCTCAGTGATAACTGTTAACCTTCCTGGATTTGCACTGCCTGTGAATTGGATAAGCTTGTCTTCAAAATCTTTGTTTAGGAATTTGGAAAGTTATTTAACCAGAGAGGGTTAAAATGGGGCAGGCAACTCAAGATGTTTCTCCTGGGAGAAATGGTGTCTCTAATATTTTTTTCCCCTTTTTAAAAGGGGAAATCAGACACAACATCTCTATAACCCAGACTCACAGAAATGTCTAAGTTTAAATGGGAATAGCTCAAAGATGTCAATATGTGTTGGTATGCTAGTTTTGACAAGAATGCTAAAGTCAGTCCAACCGTAATTGCTGATTTCATTTCTTGGTACGTGTTGAATGCATATCACAGGCAACAGTCTTGTCCTCCTGCCTTTAACACACATAAACAGCTACACCATCAGAAATAATATGATAAATGCCCTGTGATGGATTTAAATAAGGTGTGATTCTCTGCAATAGCAGAAAGGAAATCTTTACAAATGGACTGATCAGGCTTCAGGGTATCTTGGAGGAGGCATTTTAGGAGGTGTTAATCCATGGGAAGGATTTTAATTAATAAGGATGAAAGCAAAGACATTCCAGGCAGGGGGCAGACATGAGCAGGGGCATAGAAGGGGAAGTGTCTTAACAGGTCACTGTGAATGTGCACCTGGCCCGTAGGGGCCAGGGTAGGGCTGTGGTTTGGGGCCACAGAAGGCCTTGGGAGTAGATATGTAGTGAGAAGCAGGTTGTGGTCAAATTTTTAAGAAATGTCACATTTCTAATGCTACACTGTGACAAAGAGAGAAGCAGAAAGGGGTAGAAAAGGAAAAGAAGCACAAATAAAAGAGAAAGAGGCATTGGTGAGGTAGAAAGAGGACCAGGAGTGTACTGAGGCACAGAACCAGGGGAGAAGCAATTGCACACAGTGTGGAGGAAGGCATTTTTGGATGCTACAGAGATCGGAGGGAACTGGGGGAGAAAAAGTTCTATTTGATATATCAGTTAGTAGCCTTTGTGACAGCTATTTCAGTGGACTGGTGGCAATCAGAATCACGTGGTCCTCTTAGGGAGTGCAAGGGTGGTAAAGAGTGGGTGGGGAGAGACAACTCTTCAAGGAGGTAAGACAGTTGGTCAAGACATTATGGGAAAGGAGAAAAAATGTTTTATGAGTATTAGCAGTGATAGTCTTAAAAGTAGTAGTAAGAACACTAATATCTGTTGAATACTCACTATGTACTAGATGATTGCCAATAATTTTTCATTTGGTTCTCATAATGGAACCACAGTTTGGTGTCTTAACCCTTTTTGAAGGTGAGAAAACCAAGACTAAGAATTTAATTTGGCCTAGATGACATCAGCAGTAAGCGGCAGAACCAGCGCTGGAACATAAGTTAGTGTGTTCCCCGGTCCCACTGCCGTTGCTGAACTGTGGCCTGCACCAGCTTGTCCCTTGGGAGGGCAGTTGGCCTGCTAATTAAAGCCACTTTATCAAAAGGATACTAATAAAACAAAGGAAAAGATGGGCATCAAAAGGCAAATGTACAAGAGTGGGTCCTTCCATCACAACCACTTCCTCTGTGTTCAGTGACAAAGATTTCATGTTAAAAGGGATTATTTTAATAAGCTTGAGATAGTTATCCCATATTTGGTAGAAATCAGCTCTTCAGGTGCAATAGTAGGGGATCAGCAGTTCATTTCAGATTGGACACAGGGCCTTTTCTCTTGCATTTCTCTCCTTTCATCCCCCATACTTTCTTCTTTTCTTTTAGTACTTTTCTGGTCCTAATAAAGTCAGACTCCTGCTAACCACATGTCATGGATCAGTAACTTTGATCTCCCCACCGACTGTGGCCTCTGCTACTAAGATCTACTGACTTTCACACAATAGATCTGAATGAAATGCTAAAATTTTGGGAAGTACTTGGTATTTTAAGTCCTTAGAATTCTCAGAACAATAAAAAAAAAGCTGCTGCTATTTTTTTCGATCACTGATTCATGATTAAAATGTCACTTGAAGGTGGTTTATCAATAGGAGAGGAGCAGGGGTTGAATGAATGGCCATTGGATTATTTTAAATAGTTACCCAAAGAGTTTAGCATTGATTTTTATATCCTTTTTTTATCTTGTTTACCAGGTGTATTAAGTTGCTAGGGCTGCCATAACAAAGTACCACATACTGGGTGGCTTGAACAACAATTCTAGAGACTGGAAGTCCAAGATTAAGGTGCAGATAGGGCTTATTCCTTCCAAGGCCTCTCTCCTTGGCTTATAGATGGTTGTCTTCTCCCTGTGTCTTCATGTGGTCTTCTCTCTGTACCCATCTGTGTCCAAATGTCCATTTTTTATGTGGACATCAGTCATACTGGATTAAAGGCCAACCTAATGACCCGATTTTAACTTATTTGCCCCCTTAAAGACCCTATCTCTAAATACAGTCACATTCTGTGGTCGTGGGGGGTTAGGACTTCAACATATAAATTTTGGTGTTAGTTAGCTAATCTTACATGTTCTGAAGACATGAACAGTATGTCCTCAAATAATATTGTTTTATTCAATGTTGCTGAGATGCTGTATGAACTTAACTCTTGTTTATATCAATTAGCCTATGGTAAAATTGGTGTTATGCATCTCATTTCACTTAAAGTCACAGAACAAATTGACAACATTAAGTGAGGACTTACTGTACTGTAGCAGAAGGAAATAGAAAAAAACCTGTAGCCACACAAACCCACATTAAAAAATCAGTTTATAATACACTTTGGATTTAGAGTCAGGAGAGGGTGATAGGTAAACTTCCTCAGACAGGACTAGTTTTGTACTTTCAAAAAAAATCCCAGATGAAATCCTTTTATCATTCTCATTTGGCCAGAAAGCCAGTGTGGCGCTGCTTTGACTTTTCCAGTTAGGAGGGAGCTGTGTGTCCTGTGTACCACTTTCCATTACTGATGCTCTGTGGCCCCACTCATTGTTGCTGAATTGCTTTATTGGGAGCTGTTGGCCTTCATTTACTTCCCAATAAAGGGACAGCTCCTGGTCTGTGGCTTTGTAAGTTGCTTGGTTGCTAGGTCCCATGTGCATGAAAATCACACGCTATGGGATTCATTGGTAGAAAGACTCCTTGCATGCCCCGCCCCCACAGTAGTGTTTGCCTGCATTAAGAATGGCCAATGATGCCTAGGATGTGAAGGCAGCTGAATTTTTCTGTTTGTTAAAAACAAGAAAACCTATCTTTACAATAACCTTATGAAATCATTATTATGAACCCCCACCGTACAGAGGATGAAAGCAAGGCTGAAGAAGGTCAAGTAACATATTTGTATTGAAGGTTGAGAGTCTTTCTAAACACTAAAGTGTTCAAAAAGCTACCAGTATAGTAAAATTGCTATCCTGACTTCAAAGGCTTAGATAGGGTCTGCCTGCAAGGAGATATGTGAGCCAGAGTCTGATATAAAAGTCATGCATTATTATCTGGCTTTTTCTTTTTTTAAAATTATATTTTATTGATTATGCTATTACAGTTGTCCCAATTTTTCTCCCTTTGCCTGCTTTGACCCAGCACCCCCACTCCCTCAGGCAATTCCCCCACCATTGCTCATGTCCATGGGTTATGCGTTAAAGTTCTTTGGCTACTCCATTTCCTATACTGCACTTTATATTCCCATGACTATTCTGTAACTACCTATTTGTACTTCTTAATCCCCTTATCTCTTCACCCATTTCCCTACACCCACCTCCCATCTGACAACCATCAAAATGCTCTGTATCCATGATTCTGTCTCTGTTCTTCTCGTTTGCTGTCCCCAGCTCTTGCCTTGATGCCAGACACTTCAGTTTCTCCCTGTATGTCACTGGTGCCTTTCAAGCTGCTACTCCAGGGCTGGAGCTCAGAGGGAGTGAGTCTGAGTAAGTCTCGGTGTGGGTTCTTTAAGGGGAACTGCTTGGGACTCCTGAAGTTTCTTCCATTGACTCAATACCCACTGATTTTTCTGGCCAGAAATTATGGGGCTTATCTTCTTGGCACTGGAACCCTGGGCTGGGGGGCCTGGTGTAGGGCTGGGACTCCTTGATCCCGAGATATCCCTCCTGAATTTTTATTCACCACATGTGGATATGGGACCAGCTGGTTCCACTTCTGTGCCCCTCCTACCAGCCTGGATGGATGTGGTTTCTTTAATTCCATAGTTGTCAGACTTCCATTCAAGTTGATTTCTGATGGTTCTGTGTGATAGTTGTTCTGCACTTTAGCTGTAATTTTGTGTGAGGATGTGAGCTGTGTTTACCTATGTTGCCATTTTGAACAGAAGTCTGGCTTGTTTTTCCTTTATAAAAAGCAATTGACTACTTATTCCTTCCAAAGATTAATCTTTGTTCTTTGTTATTGAGTAGAAAAGTGAAATTATTTTTATCCCAAGCAGTAGGCTGGAGATAGTGAGATGGATTCCACTGGGAAAAATAGAAGTTCATGACCATGTAAAGAAGTGTTGTAGGAGGCATAAGATAACGGCCACTGTGTAACTGAAGAATTGACAAATACAATCAAACCTCCGTTCTCAAATGTCTTGGTTCTTGAACAATTCAGTTCTCGACCAAGCATGGACATAATGTCTTGGTTGTCTAACAAAATGCCGAGTATCAATTCTCTACCTGAACAGTTTTCTGGAACAAATTAAGTTCGAGAATCAAGGTTCTACTGTGATTGAGGTACATTAAGAATACAAAGGGGAATTAGATTTTGGTGTAATGTGAGAGATTTTTAATTTACAGACCAGAAGGTTTGAATGTTTCTGCTTTGAAGATGATTAAGCAGATGGCCTAATATTTCCTTCCAATCTGAGCAACAATGATTTTGCAAGTAATGATTTTAAGGAAACCTATTACTTCTGCCTCAACCCAATTGATTCTTTCAATTACCATTGAAATATCATACTATGAAAAAAAGAAAGCACAGGAAAATATTATCCTTGTGAGTAATACAATTTATTGCTATAATATATGTACTATAATATTATTTTAAAAGGGTTAGAATGCAATGGAAACTAGGGGTAGCATGTAGTTTCACTAGTTAAATTTATGTGAATTTCTTCTTTTTTAGACATTGTTGCCTTCTAATAGTTTTTCTAATTAGGTAGCGGTTGCCTTGTATCTACATCTCAATATCTGAATGACTTCCTAGGAATGGCCCTCCAAAAGGCTGTCAGGATAGTCTCCTTCTCTCCCTGGGGCCAGACTATCTCCTTATCCTCTACCCCATCCCTTGCCTAGTCACCTTCAAATCGATCAGGTCTTTCTTTTGGCTTCTTCCTGATACTGGTCTCATAGGCCAGCCCTTTCTCACTCTTCCCCAGTTGTTTTTAGATACATCGAAGAACCTACCTTCAGTATTTGGTCACTAAAGCTCCTTCTACCTCTTCTTACACTCAAAGAGAAAAAGTAAAGTGTAGTTGTTTACAGCAGTGATTCTCTCCTGGGTGCTTTTTAGGATCAGTTCAGGTACCTGGGCCCCACGAAACCCCGGAGTGTTTGAGTGATGATGATGTGAAGTAAGAGATGGGACCTGCTAGTTCAGGGGTGACACAGAGGCAACTCATTCACCACAGTGTGTTTTCTATTGTCATCAATAATAAGCACCATCATTAGCCCTCATAAGGACTGCTTGCTTCTCTCTGGGGCAGTGGAGTAGGGCTGAAGCCTTGAGAATGAGGTCCTTTGCAGCCAGTGCTCCTCAGGCTGTGGGAGACATTGGGGTCAGCCACCACAGTGCCTCACTCCAGGGGCCACCATTCACTTTGTGGCCTGTAAAAATAGCATCCCTGCTGCCCTTGGAGCATGTTATAACAACCCTGGTGTCTTGGAATTTTGTGTGCTGGACTGAGTGACACCAAAGAAAGGAGTTTCAACACTTCTGGCCAACCCTTTAAAGGACAGTTATGTTAATGTGGTTTTCCACAAAAATATCCTCCACCATGATGAGGTTATGCAGTGCCCGGGGACATCACAATTTGAACTGCTTTTGTCAGCTAGTCTGGACACTGTGCCTATGGTAAATATGTTCTGCTAGACAAACAATTTGCAAACCAACTTTTCAAAAATAGCTTATTTGTGTCTTGGAGACTCTTAAGCAACGTGTTTTGCCAAGATTGCTTGTGTGCTACGTATTTTTCTCTATTTTAAAATACTTCTCTGATTTACTGGTGTTTGCAATTGTTGTACGATGTCATTCTTATGCATTGCTGCATTCTCCCACATGGATTTATTCAACTGTGAGTCATCCAGCCAGACATTCAGATAGGTTATTTGCAGCCTGTGATGTTTATGGAGATTTTGTTTTGGAGCCAGGAGCACCCTCCCATCCTCCCACTCTCCACAGCCCTCCCCCATTTCTGCCAAAATAAGCAGATCAAGTTTCACTCTTCTTAATGCAATTAAGTTCAGTGGGCCACAAGGGCTCCAGGGCTCCAGTGCCCCATGTGTGTGCAGAGCTAACACTGGTGCTGGGAGCCTGGGAGAGCTTTCACATGTGGGGCCTCACGTGGGAGAGTGCCCTGTGGGCCAGCGAGACCTGATGGCACTTGAGTAGCTTGAGATATGCAGATGCTCAGAAAGAACAGAGCTACAGACCCTGGCTAAAATCATGCTCAGTTCCCAAACACCGGGAAGGGTGATGAGCAAGCACTCACTGAGGTTTGCTTTTTCTTTTTGTTGCCACTGCTCTATAGAAAATTTTCTAGCTCCATCTGGAAATTACTGGAGGGTTAATTCAACCTAAATCATTGTCAAAGAATGGCTCAATTAATAACATTTTAAAAATTAATGAAAGTTAGTTTTTGAGCAGCTTATAGAACAGTTGAGAATATAGATTTCTCACTACTCTGCTTCCTTCCAGTTACCCCAGTTATTAACATCTTGTATTAGTGTGGTATATTCATTACAATTGATGAGGCAATTATAATTATCTAACCTACTGTTTAAATTAGGGTTCACTCTTGGTGTTGTACAAATTTGTTTTACAAATGTTTAATGACATGTATCTACCATTACAGGGGTAACTCTTTCTATGAGTTAAAGAAAAAACTTTCTTTGATTGGCTTGGGGTTGAAAGGGGGAGGAAGGGGACTGATTTGGGTTGAGCCTTCTGTATGTTTGCAAACTGGCAACTTGGGTGGAGCCATATAATACATCGACATATATTATCTCATTTAACTATTTTAACAACCCTGACAGGTATCAATTATTGTATATATGTGGATACAGATCCCAGGAAAGAATAAGGACCTTGTTCAAGGAGAGGGTGGAACCAGGAGAGGTGCACGGATCTGATGGATCTAATTCCCAGTCTGGCCTCTGGCTTATTACTTGCATTTCCTTTCACTTCAGCTCCAATCCTACATCAGATCATGAAATCATGAAGCCTTCTCTCCCTCTTTTCCTCCTTTTTTTTTTTTTGGTACTGTTGTATCATAAAATCATTTATAAAGTTACTTGTAAAAAACAAATATTTGTAGGATAAAATGAGGTGTAGACCATGGCTGAACATCAAAATTGTGCTAAGATCCTCAATAGAGAAGAGAGTCAAGACTCTCATTAGGTTCTGTTTGGTTTAATTCTTTATTGTTTTTAAGAACTGCAATTTTTAAATTGTACTGCATCTCAGTAGATGATACTATGATTTACTTTTCATTCTGTGCTTGCCTCAATGAATAAAACAGCAGACCCAAGCAGTTCTTTCACCTTTGGCAAATCACTTAACTTGTTAGGGCCTGTATTTCCTCATCCTCCTGACCACTGTGTCCTGGAGTGTGACCATGGGCTTTCAGGAATGTAGGTTTCTGAGCCTGTCTGTCAAGGTTGGAATTTCAGTTCTACCATTTATTAGCATTTTCCTTGGCTTAATTACTTAAATTTCTTTAGAATTAGAATCCTTAGAATCTACTCAGTAAGCTGTGGTGAAGATTAAGTGAGTTAAAACAGTGCCAGATGTAAAGTGAAATGAATGATACATGATGACAACGACAATGACAATGATGACAATGACGATGATGATGATGATATGCAAAATTTGGATGAGAAGCTTCTTCCAAGTCTAGAATTCTGTGATTTTTGATGTACAGTGACTTTTTCTTTCTTTTAAAAAAAAAATTTTGTCCTCATCCAAGGACATGCTTATTGATATTTAGAGACGGAAGAAGAGGAGGGAGAAAGAGAGCATCGATGTGAGAGAGAAACATCGATTAGTTGCCTCTCATACAGTGCCCTGACCCGAGACCGAACCCACAACTTAGGCACATGCCCTGACTAGGAATCCAATCCATGATCTTTTGGTTTATGGGATAATCCTCCAACCAACTGAGCCACATTGGCCAGAGCTGAGTTCAAACAACATTATACTTTTGTCATTTATCACCTGTTTCTCAAGTCATCAAAAGTATTTTCATTGCATCATATCTTTTAACAAGATTATTTGTGATGGTTGGTCTCTTTTATGCACCAGACATCTATGAGTTTGAATTTCATCATTAGCTATGGAATGCAAGTAAGATAGTCAAGGTTATCATAGTACAGCTCAAGGAGTCATGCTGCACGGTTTTCTGTGTCTGAGCAACCCTTTTCACAATGAAGTATTTCATGCTGAATGATAAGTTCTTTAAGTATATACTGCTGAGTTTGAGAAACTCATTAAAGCATTTTGCTCATGTTATTGAAGCAATACCATTTTGTAAAGTACTTGATTAGATCTCAATCTTTCAAAGATAGGGGTTATGTCTTAGTTAATGTTTATGTGTCCAGTGCCTCTACTCTTTCACACACAACTCTGCATCTGACGTAACATTTACACATTGATTCTTTGACTATGCCCTCTCATTCTTTCCATCTTCAATTATGCCCTCTTTTTCCTTTTTATTTTATTATTATTATTTTTAGTATATTTTATTGATTATATTGTTACAGTAGTCCCAATTTGTTTCTCCTTTGCCTTCCCTCTGCCCAGTGCCCCCCTTTTCTCCAGCAATCCAACCCCCCTTAGTTCATGTCCATGGGTTGTGCATATGTTCTTTGGCTTCACCCTTTCCTATATTATTCTTAACATCCTTCTGTCTATTTTGTACCAACTGATTATGCTTCTTAGTCCCTGCACCATTTTTCCATTTCTCCCCCTTCCGCCTCACAGCTGATAACCCTCCAAATGATCCCCATACCTATGATTCTGTTCCTATTCTGGTTTGCTTAGTTGGATTTTGTTTTTATTTTTTAGATTCAGTTGTTGATAATTGTGAGTTTGTTGTCATTTTAGTGTGCATAGTTTTGATCTTCTTTTTCTTAAGTAAGTCTCTTTGACATTTCATTTAATAATGTCTTGGTGATGATGAGCTTTTTTAGCTTTCCCTTGTCTGGGAAGCACTTCATCTGCCCTTCCATTCCAAATGATAGCTTTGCTGGATAGAGTAATCTTGGTTGTAGGCCCTTGCTTTACATCACCTTGAATACTTCTTGCCAGTCCCTTCTTGCCTGCAAAGTTTCTTTTGAAAAATCAACTGATAGTCTTATAGGCACCCCTTTGTAGGCAACTCTCCACTTCTCTCTTGCTCCTTTTAGGATTCTCTCTGTATCTTTCACCTTTGGCATTTTAATCATGATGTGTCTTGGTGTGGTCTCCTCTGGGTCCAGCTCGCCTGGACTCTCCGTGCTTCCAGGACTTGTATGTCTATTTCCTTCACAAAATTTGGTAAGTTTTTCTTCATTATTTTTTCACATAAGTTTTCAATTTCTTGTACTTCCCCTTCTCCTTCTGGCACCCCGATGATTCAATGTTGGCACATTTAAAGTTGTCCCAGAGGTTCCCAAGCCTCTCCTCATTTTTTTCAATTCTTGTTTCCTCATTCTGTACTGGTTGACTATTTTTTTCTTTCTTATGTTCCAAATCATTGATTTGAACCCCAGTTTTCTTCCCTTTACCATTGGTTTTGTGTGGATTTTCCTTTGTTTCACTTAGCATAGCCTTCACCTCTTCTCTTATGTGTTTCCTGTACTCAAGCATACCTGTCAAGCCTGTGAGCATCTTTATCACCAGTGTTTTGAATTCTGCATCTGTTAGGTTGTCTGCCTCCTCATCTGTTAGGTTGGCTATCTCCTCATCACTTAGTTACCCCACTGGAACCTTGATCCATTCCCCCTTTTGGGCCATACTTCTCTGTCTCCTCATTCTGACAGGTTCCTGTGTTTGTTTGCCTCCACGTCCCAGGTAGAGCTGTCGGTCCTGTCTGGATGAGTATTTCTTCTTTATATCTTTGTTTGCTGGACTTCCATGCAGTTTGATTTTCTGGAACTTCTGGTTGTTTCTAGTTTTGAGGTAGTTGCATTCCTTCTTAGTTGTGGAGGGAGATGCAGTGTGTCTTTCTACGCCTCGACCTTGGCTGGAGGTCCCCCTTTTACCTTTTTAATTTCTATTTATTCTTTTAAACTTAACTCCCTCTCTTTCTAGGAGTCCTTCCCTAGGCCAACTCTGAGTCAAATGCTACCCTCCTATTTATTCCTATGGCACAGAATGCATTCACCATTATAACACTTACCACCCTTTTTGAATTGTTTGTTTATATGTCTGTCTTTCTGCATCACACTATGAACTCTAAGAGCAAGAGTTATTTTTTAAAATTGTCTTTGTAATTTCAGCACACAGGATAGACCTTGTCACAAAGTAGGTACTCAACAATTGTTTGTACAATGAATGAACAAACAAATCTGTCATAAAAACAGAAAATAAGAATGTGTTCTAAAAATGGAATTGTTCTCATGAGATGAACTTCTTAACACAATTTAATGTGAATTTAAACAGAATTTCACTTTAGCACAATTTGGTATTTTATTGTGAATTAAAAGATGCAGAATTCACTCAAGAAGAGAAAAGCCAGTTTTAATCAGGGTGACTCTGGTAGGGAAGGTCCTAGTTGTGAGTTTGGGTACAGACACATGGTTAGTCCCAGGTATAGTCAACCATAGTGAATGTGAGTGAGTGTTTTTCATTCTGTTTAAGTTATTCAATTAAAGCAAGATGTTTTGAAAATTTGTGTGATATAACCCTCTGGCTAAAAGTGAAATGAATGTAAATTATGGCCACTTCCTAATCTTTAAGGAAATGCCTTTGATGGTTTAAGAAACTTTAATAGTCATTAAAAACAAAACTGTAAGTTGAGGGCACTAAACCTTTTCCCTCTGTAATCAGTTTTCTCTACAGTTGAAGGTGGTTTTAGTGGAAGGTCTCTGCAGAGAAAGGCCAGATGTCTGGTTTTCAAAGAGTGGCTTGGAATTTAGTTTTCTGTTGTAGATTCATTAAGTATGTATTTATCAGGTATGACTAGAAATTGTGTAGAAACCATGTGGCCATTCTATATTTTAATTGTTTTAATTATGTTGCCTGTTCTCTTGAATGATTTCTCAAAGAACCTGGGATTTGTTATAAAAAAAAAGTTTTCTGTTTGCAAACTTTGAGCTTAAGGATTTTTTCTTAGAGCCTTTAACATTCTCTTACTCCTGTGAGTCTTTAAAAGGTGATTTTAGTATTCAGATATATTTAGATATAGAAGACTTTTTGTGGGAAACTTTTAATATCTACAAAGTGTACATTTTTAGAAACACAATTTGTAATAGTTGGCCTTTATCAGGAAGATAGACATTGAACTGGTGAAAAATCTAAGAAAAGAAACTTTCTATTGAGTTTGTGCAGCATCAGAGGTCCATCTTTGCAACCTTGGTTTTGATGTCACAGACTGAAGGAGCGCTTTCCTTCATAGTTCTATCTATCCATCTGTCAGCTCTTCCTGAGATCTGGGAAGGAAGTACTGGAGGGATATTTCTGGCCAGAGCATCTGTGATTTAAGGAAGCCGCATGGGATAGTGGACGTTACACTGGTCTGGATGTTAGAAAAACTGTTTCCAATCCAGGCGTGGTTTCATATAGTTATGTTATCTTGGTGTTTAAAAATGATTACACAAGACAACTTTGGTGACCCAAACAAACCTTTTTAATACCCCGTGAAATGGACAGTCTCCTTTTGAAGAACTGCAAGATGGAATAGAAGGCAGGAACATTTTCTATAGGATAAAAAAACAATAACAAAAAAAGGAACAAGGAAGAAACAAACAAAAAAAATATCTGATTGGGGCCACGTGGTCAACCTTATTTGAGATGGGAAGGCCCAGAATTATCACGGCATTTGGGAATTGGCTAACTGAATATACTTGGGTTTCTGGTCAAGAGGAGCATTTAAAGGGACAAGAAGTTATCCAAGTTTCAGTTTGCTGACATGCCACCCTGAATAGGAGCAGCTCCATCTAGGGCCTAGAAAGTGATTCAAACATTGGTAGTCACTTAATTGCTATGGGACTGCCTTTCATCTTTAAAAAGAAGAGGTTTTCTAGAAGAGAAAATACAAATGGTTAATGAAAATTAAATAAAAGGCTAAATCTCAAGAAAGCAAAGGAATGTAGGTTAAAATAGGGACAAGGATACATTTTACTTGGGAAAGGAGTAAAGCTTAAAGATTAAATGTCAGCAGTGAGCAGGGCTTATAAGGATGTAAATCTGTATCACTACTAAGCATGCATATCAAAGAGCCTCAAAATAAGTTTATACGCTTTGATCTTATCATCCCATTTTTAGAAAACTATCAAAAGGAAAGAACTAGAAAAATAGAATAATTTATAATTAAGGACTTTTCATCACAATCTATTGAAATATAGCTACTTTAATGTGATAATGGAATGATTATAGGAATCATAGTATTTCCATATAATTAATGTAGTACACAAATGAAAAATAAGATCACAAGAGATATTAATAATAGGGAAATACTTAGAATAAAGTATTAATATAAAAAATGGCACACAACTCTTTTTATAGTATGGTTCTAAGTAAGTTCAAAATCTGTATATACATATATGTACCTACATACCTGTGAGAACCTAAAAATTTTTTTTTGGGTGTTTAGAAAGTGCTTTTTATTTTATTCATGTTTGTTTTTATCCATTAGTTAATGAGTATGCATTTCTTTTATACACATAAATGGAAACTATTTTCAGAAAAAGCAAATAAATCAATGAGTAAAATGAAGAATAGCCTAATTCTACCATTTGTACTATCACATACATTCTGTTATTTAGAGTACATTTTAGAAAAAAATTGCAGAGTGGAGGAAGCAGAATGTTATAAACAAAATCAACACATATTTTATTCACTTAATAGACTGGAATTTTGAAGTAGCTTGTTTGCCTTGAGGACTTGAAACTGTGCTTGTAGTGTGAGGAATCAGACCACTAAGATGCTGGTAGACAGGATATCTGCCTTAATTATATGCTCTTAAAGAAACAGCTACTTCCTTGAGAGAACATTGCATCTAGTGAAACTTTAACTCCTGCTGTCTGGTCCCATAAGGAAGTTGTTAAGGATTTGCATACTGTAAGAAAAATACCCCAGGGGTAATGAAGCAATTGAAAGGGCATAGGATTTTGTTGTAAGGAGGGGCAGTATAATAGGGTGGTTAAATGGTTGGGTCCTGGAGTTGGGTAAAATGGTGGAATGTTACTTGACTTCTTTGCACCTAACTTTTCAAATCTGTAAAATTTCTATCTACCTCCAAAAAATCATTGTAGGAATTAAGATAATATGTGTAAAGCACTCTGAACAGTGCCTAGTGTATAATAAGCACTTAATTAATGTGAGTTTTTATATGATTATCATGTCACTTCTTTAAGTCACTGTTTATCTATAAAATCAGAATAATAGAAACTACTTTGTAGGCTTGTTGTGAGAAACATATAAAATCTTGCATATAAAGAATATATCCCAGTGCCTGTGTATATTAAGTAAAAAGCACTATTATATTATACAAAAAATGAGAAAGGGAATATACTAAAAGTAAATTGTTAAAGAAAAAAGTCTAAGAAGTCAAAAGCTATTTATTCTCCCTAACTGAGAAAATTCACTCTGGAAATCCTGTGTTGGGCATGATTGCCTAGGATTTTCTACGCTTGTGGGATCCTTGAAAAACTAAAGCTCCATAAGTGGTTGTGAATTTCTTGGGAGAAAAGAACCTGCTTTGTGTCTGTGTCTTCCTAGCACTGTTTTTGTACTATGGCTCAGCCATTCTCTGTTAGAGGGAGTGGAATGATAATGTCAGGATAGAGGAGGAAATAGTCAGGATGCCAGAGTTCTGCTCCTCCAAGACTGCTGTTTCTGGCTACGACCTTGGGCAAGTCTTAGAATGTTAATTACTCTTGGTTTCCTAAGTCGAGGAGCAATTGGAGCAATTAGACGTCTCTCCCTGTGTGTGGGGTAAGGTCAGAGGAAGCAGTGAGTCTGAAGGCCTTGGTAAAGTCTACCTTAGTATTAATTTCCTCAGCTACAACACAAAGAAGAGAACAATTTTCTCTGAGTTTAGAAAGCTAGTTGTTCATTGTGGATACAGTTTTCCTGAATTCCAGTTCCTTGTTCCTGGGTGAACCAATTTATATCACTTATGATTTGGATTCAATTCAATTGTCCTATGGATAATTATGTTCAACTACTACTTTATAGTTGTGACTTTTACATTTGAGCGGTATGAATTACTTTGAAAATTAGTTTGTGTGAAAATTTTGATGATTTTAAAGAAACATAAGAAATATTGAAACATAGAGAATTTTTATGAGTTTATCTGAGCCATACCGAGGACAATTGCTGGGGAGCAAAACTTCAACATGTTGAGAAAATGCTCCGGAAAATGGCTGTTTTGCAATTCATTTTATTTATTTATTTTTAGGGAGAGGGGAAGGGAAGGAGAAAGAGAGGGAGAAAAACATCAATTGGCTGCCTTTTGTATGCACCCTGCCTCCTGTTTGAGCCCTGAGCAGGGCTTAACCTGCAACGCAGGCGTATGCCCTTGACTGGGAATCAAACTGGCTACCTTTGACTATGTCCAACCAATTGAGCCACACTAGTCAGGGCTGCACCTTTATACATTACAATCAAAGGGTTACGCTTAAGAGGGTTACATACTTCTTCTACACAGGTGGGAACAGGACAGATAACAGTCAACAATTGATACAACAATAATAATGAGGTGATTTGTCTCCTCTGCTCTGGTTGTTCTGTCTGAGGAGTACAGAGAAAGGGTAGTTATCTTGACATTCCAAAGGCACATTATCTAAAATGCAAAAAGATAATAGGCAGGCTTAATTAAGGTAAAGACTGACATTTGTGAGGGAAGAGTCTGGCCTAGTACATGACTACCAGCCATAAATTGCTTTTATTGGTTTGGCCAAAAGTTCCTTTAGTTTTTTCCCATATGATGGCTCTAGTATGGCTTTGTTGTCTTCAACTTCATTCAAAACAACTTTGTTGGATTGTATTGTGACAGCTGTCATAGCAGAATGTGTTTAAAAAAAACTTACCAAAGTTGATGAATTTTTGTGCAGCCATTTTAATATTGAAGATGAAAGAAGATATGCAGCCTTTTCAGTGTATTATGCTTTATTATTTTACGGAAGGTAAAAACGCGACTGAAATGCAAAAAAAGGTTTGTGCAGTGTGTGGAGAAGGCGCTGTGGCTGCTTGAATGTGTCAACAGTGGTTTGCGGGGTTTCCTGGTCCTATTGACATTGTGGCCAAGTAATTCTCTGCTGTGGGCTGTCTTACGCACTGGAAGATGTTCAGGAGCTCCCCTGGCCTCTGCCTGCTAGAAGCCAGTAGCAGGAGATAGCCGACATACTCAGAATATCCAAATTAATAAATTTATTGGTGAAAGTGAAAAATGTGTCTTTTATTTATGGAAAAAACCTAAACAGACTTTTTGGGCAACATAGTAGTTAATAAGTTTTAATTTCAGACCACCCTTTGTGGTTACTTTCGGTATCTGAGTTTCCAAGGCTGTCATGCAGGCCTTCCCTGAGCTTGTCAGGCTTGGCATGTGGCCCCCTTTCTACCACACGTCCATCATAAAAAATCCAAGGTAGCTTCTAAGTTTATTTTGACTGGCATTTTAAAGATTTTAATGTGGAGTAGAAGTCAGAAAATCTTCTCTGGCTTTCTTCACCATTCTAGTCCAGGATATCAAAATCTCTCTATGGTTGGGTGGATAGAAATATGTTGAATCTTGAGTTAGCTGTTTGTCACTTAAAATGTCACTTCTCTGTTAGTTTATTTTCTTTCTTAAAGACTTTAGGGTACTTGTAAAATCTAAAGTTGTGAGTCAAGAGGTAATTCCATTTGAGGTGATTCTATTGAAATAATTCCATTGTCATCTTCAGTTGCTGGGTAATAACTCCCTAGAAGTCTAAGGAGAAGAGTATCTGGCTACATAAGTGTCCTGCGAACAGCAGAACAAGCAAACAGAAAGCTATGATTGTTATGTCAGGGCTGGGCAGAGGAGGGAGAAGGCGCTTCCCTTGTGTAGCTACCATTGCAAATTCCAAAGAGGAATCGTCGTCGTCGGCAGCCGTCCGTCTCGAGAGACGATGGTGTAGCTTCTTAAGAGTCTATCTGCACCGCCGAGAATGGCTGTGCAGTCCGACTCGGGAGTGACACGGTATCTGTCTCCTCCCGTGTTGAATCGACATCTTGTGATGAAGCTACAGAGCCTGGGCAGGGTGATATGGAGGGTCTGCTGTTGCCCATGCAGCAGACCCCCCCTCTCTTCGCAGCTGAAGGGTCCAAGGGAAAGACGGAGTCAATACAGCTTGGCTTCAGGTGCGCCGCAGGAGTTGCCGGTGTTGACTACAACGTCAAACCGCCTTAGGGACTCCGGCTCCGGATTTTCTGTCGGGGTTTACTCCCCTAGCCTTTCCCCTGAAGAGGTATGCCGCAAGGCAGCGGAGGTTTTTTGGAGTCAGAGTTTTCCTTCTCTGATGTGCCCTGACTGGAAGATCGAACCAGCGACACTTAGCTCGCAGGCCGACGCTCAATCCACTGAGCCAAACCAGCCAGGGTGTCCAAAGAGGAATACTGTAGTAGTAAATATGATTCTTATCAGGGTACATCATTATCACGGACCATCAAGAATTTACATTGCAGAGCAAGCCTGGGAATACAGCTGTGATCCATTTTTTTTCTTTTTGTGCACAGATTATCTCAGATAAGTGACAGGAGTATCATGATTATGTCAACATGGAGAATATGTGCTTCTATGGTTAAGCTTGTCAACATAAGAAACATTCAGATCTATAGAGAATTTTTGGGAGTTTATTTGAGCCAAACTGATGACAATTGCCAGGAAGCAAAATCTCAACAGATTGAGAAAATTCTCCAGAGAATGGCAGTTCTGCACTCTGCTTTATACGTACATTACAATCAAAAGAGAGGATGCAAGTAATAGATTAGGGTGGCGAGAGAAAGCAAAGTGGGGAAACTTCTTGGATTGGATAAAAAATAAAATGATGGACCCTTCTTTCATGTAGGTGGGTTCAGGATAGTTATCAACTGTTAATAACAGTGCAGGGATTTGTGGTCTCTATTCCAGTGCTCTGGTGTGGTATCTGTGCTTTGAAAGGTCTGGAAAAAGGAAATTACTTTGACATTCCAAGGCTATGTTATCAAAGATGCAAAAAGACAATAGACAGGCTTCATTAAGGTAAAGATTGACTTTTTCAGGGACAATTCTAGCCTAGTACATGACAATCTGCTTTTAGTTAGTAAGTTTTAATTTTAGACCATCCTTTGTGGTTACTTTAGGCCTCTAAGTTAATAAGGCCACCACACAGGCCTCCCCTGAGCATGTCAGGTTTTGTATGTGACTTTTTCACCTACAAGCTAAATGTGTAATTATGAAATAAGTACTAGTTTACATTCCCTCCCCCCCTGCCATCAGATGAAATGTTACTGTATTATTTTCTTCCATTCAGAAAATTTATCAAGAAAGAAAGTTGGGTTAAAGAAACCATTTTGGATATTTATAAGAAAGAACTTGAAGCAGGGTGGTTTTCAGGTTTTTAGAACATCTTTTCACACATTTGTATTGGCTTGCACAGATAAACTTAGAATATGTGGTTTCCCCATGAAAAAACAGTGGTGGGAAAATGGTCCTGAAAGAGCAAACCAATTTGCAGCTGTGACATGTGGTTTTTCTAATGCTGAGAAGCAGCTGAACTACACAAGAAAGCAGAGGCAAGATTTGTTTCTATTGCAGAAATAAATGAAGTCCCATGTGGCTCAAGTCCATTTACAAGTGCCCTTGAGAATCTAGCTACCTTTCTACTTCCTTGTTCAAGTGCCCTCAATGATTCCGCAGACTGAGGATGCTCACATCAGCAACCAGAGCAGGCTGTGGACAGATGGATTCTGAGGAACTGACATGGCTCTATGTTGAGACCAAGAAGATGTGTCCTCAAGATGTGCTCAGCTTCCCATTAGTGTCTTGTCAAATGTTGGCTGCTTCTGGACATGATAATTTTGTATCCGAGACAAGACAATTACTACCAGTTCATTTTGGGGGAGTTAAAAACCCATCATCCTCTATGATATCTTGTTTGATCCGCAGTCCTGATTTCCTTTGCTGTTGTTCTCTGTGTTTGTTTTTGTTGTTGTTTATTTCCCTCTCCCTCTGTGTCTGTTTATCCAAATTCCTTCTCTTTCCCCTCTTTTGCCACCATTTTCAAGTGAAAAATCCGAGCAGTTTTCCCATGGGATATTCACATACTTAGTGTTTTCATACACCAAGAAAAAACTACAAGAGCAAAATCAGAATGTAAATAAAACACAAAGCATATTACTTTAGATCTTTAGCTGTTACTGAATTGATTAAAGAATGAGTTTTGTTTGATTTTGAATTTGGAAATTATTACTCTTACACTAATTTTCCCCCTACCAATTGTGTTGCTTCAGGTTGTTTCTGAAATACTAAAATTCAGTTTTTACTACTACATGCTGTCTTAGGACTATGAGGAAGAAAAAGCGAAAATTAGAATGTAAACAAACATGCTTTATTTGACTTTTGCTGAATCTAATTCTGCGGACTTCACCAAGGTCCAAGTCCTGCCATTCTATTTTTCTGGAGTCAAGCTTTACTCTTATTCCTTTGATATATTTTGTTATAATGTTACATCTGTTTGGGGCTTTGTCATTAAGAAAATACTTCCACATGGATTATTTCAGTTGGTCTCATGGGGAAATTGGGAGAGGGAGGATGAAGGTCCTAGTTTTGAAAGAGGAAACTGCTATTCTATGAAAATTAGAATCTGGATCTTCAGAATCTAATTTGCACACCACTGTAGCCCAGGGAGCCACAGAAGTAGATTTTCTTTTCTTTGTCTCTTGATTCTTCCTGGCAGATAAACATTAAAATCTTGGTCTTTGCCCTTATCTCCTAGTTAAGAACTTACTATGATATAGAGAATGAGCCATTGCCCTGTATGCTGTTAGGTAAGTAGTTACAGTATTTAGCTGAATAGTGACTAAACTAAATTAACAGAAAAAGCTTGAAGAATAGGTGATTATTAAAAGCATAGTTAGAGTTCAGTGATGAGTAAAAAAAATAAACCTAAACTAAGAGTGGGTTGAACAGGAAACATGTTTATATCCTCTGATGTAAAATTCTGGAAGAATGGGCTCGTAGGATGACTGTGTTTTGCAAACACCCAGATACCCAGGTTCCTTCTAGCTCACAGCTCTGCAAGCCAATGGTGTGGCCCTGTTTCTCATATCAAGGTGGCATCCTTACCCTGGGCAAGAGGACTGAGGGAAACATAAAGATAAGTCCATGAGTTAAAAGATAGACATTCTCACTTTCACGAGGCAGTTGGCCATGAACAATGTAAATTAGCAACAGAATTGTTCGATGGTTCTAAGGGCTAAGGTATAAAACGAGGCAAAAAAGAATACTGGGGAGGATAGTGCCATAATTTTCATGGGCTGGTTAGGTGTGGCCACCTGCAAATGTGCCATTTGATGGAAAACTTGAAAGTGGTGAGGTGGAAAGAAGTATATCTGGAGGAAGAATGTGCCACAGGGAACAGCAAGGGGCAAAGTGCAGGAGAGGGGTGAGAAGGGGAAGGTTGATCTTGATTTGTTTGAGGAAAAAGCAAAGATGTCACTGTGGCTGGAGCAGAGTGAGCAAAAAAATAGATGAGAGAGAGGAGAGAGATAAGTGGGAAAAAAAGAATACATGATGCCTTCTGGGTCATTTAAGAGAAGCCATTGGAGATTTGGGCAGAGAAGTAATTATATAATTAACATTTAATAGAAATCTTGGCTCTCATGCTCTTACAGTCACCTGGCAGAGTTGGTTGGTGATGGGTGATAACAGAAGAAATAAGAAGTAGTTTGATTTTGGATATGTTTTGAAGGAGGAGAGTGTGCAATTCATATTGTTGTGTAAACACATTACTGCAGATGCAGTGGCTTGAGATAACACAATTTATTATCTCAAGAGCTTTCACTGGTTAGGAGTCCACTCATGGCTTACCTGGGTTAGCTGCTTCAGGTTGTCATCAGCCTGCACTCAAGGTGTTGACTGGGCTCCGTTCTTATCTGGAGGACTGATGTAGGAAGAATCTCCTCCTAAGCTCATTCAGATTGTTGGCAGAATTCATTTGATTATGACAGTAGAACTTAAAGGGCTTGCTTCTTCATGCTCAGCAGAATTCCTAGCTGCAGTCTGCTGGGAAAGTCATATATGATATAATGTAATTATGGGAATGACACTCCATCACCTTTGCTTTATTCTGTTGGTTGGAAAGGTCATAAGTTCTGCTGCCACTCAAGGAGAGGAAACTTCTGAATACAAGGAAACTGGGATTATTGGAAGTTAACCAAAGGTTTGTCCATCACAGTGAACAAACAGGATTTTTGTGTGTGTCTGTTTGGATGTAGAGTGTGAGACAAAGAGGAGAACAACCAAAAACTTGGAGCAGCCATTGAGCTAGGGAAGCCTGATGGAGGGAAGACCCAGAGCGCAAATTTGGCTGCATAAAATATGAAATGCCTATTACACACCCACACAAAGATGTCCAATAGACAGTTACATATACAAATCTAGAGTTAAGAGAGGAGGTTAGAGATATAAATTTGGGATTCATTAGCATATAAGTGGTACTTAAAGCCAAGGAATGAGATCATCAAGGAGTGAGGATAGACTAAAAGCAGGTCCAAGGACTGGACTATAGGTTCCTCAATATTAAAAAGTTGGGGAGTCTAGCAAGCAGCAGTGAAGAAATGAGATAAGAATGAGATAAGAGGAATGCATAGGAGTGCAGAGTCCTTGAATTATTTATGTGTTGATTTGATTTCTTTCAGAAAGTCAAGTTTTTTTTTCTTATCTCAGTTTTGGGAGACACCTTCCTACCCTGCTGCCTCTCTTCTCTCTGAATGTATTGCTCTTTTGAGTGGTCTGAGGTGCCACATGTGAATGGCAACAATACTTGATTTTATTGTGAAAGTTCAATACCCAAATTGACATTCTTGCTCGAATAAGCCAACCTAATTCAGTGTGGGCAATGTGGTCAGTGGGAGTGTGTGAACTGTTTTATTTTGGGACTGACATCATAAGAAAATAGGCTGCTATCTGAAGAGTATACCCCCTCAGGTATCAGGTGACACATATCATGCACTACCTCAAAAGTGAAAGGTTTCAAACAGTGACAAGAGAATGAGTCTTTCTTTAATGTATAAGAGGCATCTTTTTTGTCTACATCTTCTGTCAAACATTTATTTTAGTATCCATTGGTTATACATAGAATTTTATTGTGATCATTAAAATGTAAAGCCTTTCTATGGGAATATTAAACCATCATTGGTTCACCTAATCATACCCTGAATTTAAGGATCTATTTTAATACATTTTATGTTTGATAAAATAATTTTTGTTCTCATGGCACACAGAGGAATAATCTTGAAATTTTAAGTGGTTAAACTAGAAATGAAAAGACCCCACCTGTGCAAATCCAGTACATTATGACACAATTAGCATTGTGGGTAATGCAAATATCCATGCACACACCCTGCATCATTAGCTGTGCATATTGAAGCTATCCTATTTGCTCCAAATGCTACATGTGTTTTTCAGGTGTCATCATTGTCAGACAGAGTCAGAATTGGGAATTTGTGACAAATTATGAAGCCTATATCTTCTTTGAGTAACACTAATTTAGAATTACTCATATTTTCAAACAGTGTGCAAATAATTCTATCAGCTCTCTTCCACAAGTGAGGCTGTAGTCCTCACTTAACAAACGAGGAAGCAGAAACAAAGAGTCCAACAACTCTCTCTGCACATAGAGGAGCAAATGCTGCACTCGGGCAGCGTGGCTGGCTGGCTCCTGCTGGACCACACAGCTCCCATCTCAACTGGGACCTGCTGAGTCCGGAAGCAGGAGTTCCAGGCAGTGTAATGAAATGGCTTCATTGCCTTTCAGATGGTCCTGGAGGTCAAGTTAGTTTATTTGTTTTTAATTTAACTAAAATTATAGGCTGGTTGAAAGATTCCTTTGTTAGTAGGGATCTTTTGAATAGCCACACAAACCTTTTGGTCTCTCTCTTACTTTCCTCCAACCTCTACTCCCATTTACAGGATTAGAAAAGCACTTGGGAGGCACATTAATCTTGCCAGCGTTGTCAGGAGTGATCAGCGAGTTTTATTAAAAGCCCTGGGATTGCATGAAAGGCCTCCTTGTCTGAGTTTGCAATGAAAGAGGCATGTTAAGATCTTGGGGCACATTGTCAGGACCCCATGCCCTGCCCCTTGGACCATGAGCTGACAGTCCCAGAAGAAGCACAGAAGCCCTCCTTTGTTGAAAGGATTTCACCAGTGGACAGAATCGAGTTGGCCCCTGTCGGCATGAGCTCTCTGAGCTGGGCTGGGCTGAGGGCCCTGCTGCTGCTGCTCCTCCTGGGCTGGGCCAGCCCCACCTACATCAGCGTGAACCGTGGGGTCAGGGTGACCAAGGGCAGCTCTGCCTTCCTGTCGGAAGATGACCTGAAGTTTGCCATCCCCAAAGAGAAAGATGCTTGCAAAGTGGAAGTTGTGATGAATGAGCCAATAACCCAGAGAGTTGGGAAACTCACTCCACAGGTAGGTCATATCCAAGATTTTCTATTCAGTAGTATGTATGAATGAGGGTGTGTGAGAGTGTGTGTGTTGGGGAAGAGAGAACACAAAACAGACAGCATCATGAGGGTTCCAGTAGGCAGTGTCTCATGTGGTGAGGTATGGTCAGTCTTTACAGGTTATTCCTGCCCCAAATTAGCTCGCCCATTGCTAGTCAGGGTGCCTTTGGATAAGATATCAGAATTTCAAGACATTTTAGGACACATTTGTGACCTTAATAGCAAAAGTAAAATAGGAAGACATTTTCATTGACTAACATCATTTAAATATTCACTTGAGTGAAGGAAGAGATGCAGAAAAGAGATGTGAAAATATTCTTTTTAAATATTCACTGTTCTTCTAAAGTATCTGCATAAAATTTTTTTTCTGTACTCAAAAACTAAGGGAACTTGTCATTTAAGGGTTCAATTCTTTTGTAGGGTGAAGGATTACCTTCTAAAGCATTGGGATTTTAAAGAGATCTGTATTATTATATACTATATTTGCTTAAAGTAGTAGTTTATTTCTATATGAAATAGAAATACTGCTTCTGCTTTTATTACTTGTTTCCACTGTGGTTTAATTTTTCTCCCAATGCAAACAATTTTGAGAATATTCAACAATGGATGCTACTGCTGTTTCTGGAAAAATACATCATGTCCATGTGCTGAAATGTGAACATTAATTTTCTTCTCCATTTGTCTAAGAAAACATATGCCTTCCATAAAGTTATTCAAAAGTGGTGATAGGTGTTGTAGAAAAAGATTATAGAGACTTGAGAGACTTGGGTGCTAGCTCAGATTGGCACCTCCAGGAACTCTATTGATGACGTTTGTAGTCCAATTCTGAAATGCATCATGTTGTGAGTATTTCTGATGTGATAGTAACCTAGTATTTCCCCCCAGTTTTCCATGCTTCTATCAGTCAAACAGCTTCAGATGAGCATTTAAAAAAATGTTAGTATACAATAATAGCCCCAGGTCCTAAGTGTTTGGTAATTGCAATATTTCTTTAATTTTTCCCAATACAACTTGCACTCTGAAATGTGTTTGATTGGCACCTATCACTCAAGGAGAAAGGCACGATCTGGATAAGTAGGTGACAATGCATAAGCTCAGCTGCAAGCAACAGAGACCCAACTACAGGGCCTGAAGTCAAAAGCAAAACCATGGTGTTCTGGGAAGCAGCAGGACAGGATCCTAATCCTGGGGGACTGGGGTTGCTGTATGGATATATATGTGAGTGCTTTACAAAGACTGATGAACTGACAATTTGGTACCCCTTCCAATCAATATATTTAAAAAATGTCCAACACTTATTTAGAAGTAACGCTGAATATTTTGTGGGGGAAGAAGAGAAAAATTCCTCTGGTAGCACGCTGGGGCAACCTGTGGTCTAGTTGTATTTTGCTCTGGCCCCAAGTATGCATACTCCACTGAGCAAAACAAAAGCCCTGTTATTCACCAGATTCTCCCTCCTTAGAAAGCAATTTGGGGAGAATGTACTGTTATGTAAGTGAGCCCGTGTGGGGCATCTTCTTCTCATCCAAAAGAGCCTATGACTTCTAAATATATGATATAGCACTTTTTCTGAGAG
Organism: Furipterus horrens; assembly: GCF_987537825.1. Taxonomy (NCBI): domain Eukaryota; kingdom Metazoa; phylum Chordata; class Mammalia; order Chiroptera; family Furipteridae; genus Furipterus; species Furipterus horrens. The sequence goes on from NW_028327174.1 coordinate 140,948,251, forward strand.
TAGTGAAATTGTCTCATATATTTTCGGTGATGCTTCAATGGTCCTCACTATTTGGCTGGCTCTGAGGCACTGGAGAGCAAAAAGGGATCTAAGCGACTAAAAACTAGGTAAAAAAGTTACTTGGTCACAAGGATTAAAGGTTGTAATATATCTCTAAAGTATCGTCATCTCAGATTTTCTCTGGTTTTAAGGCAAAAATCCATACAGAAACACAATATGGAACAGAAAGAACAGCGTGCCTGGCTGATATAAAAAAGTCTGGACTGCTAGGGAAAGAGTGGGGCTAAGACTATCTCCAAATGGTGGGTTCCCTGTTATGCTGTTGCTTATTAAGAAAAAAAAGGGAGCAGACTTCCGGCCAAGATGGAGGTGTAGACAAACATGCTGCGTCTCCCTCCACAACTAAGAAGGAATACAACTACCTCAAAAGTAGAAACAACCCGGAGTTTCAGAAAATCAAACTACATGGAAGTTCAGCAAACAAACATATAAAGAAGAAATACTTGTCCAGATGGGTGGTAGGGGCAGAGTTGGAGTGGAGAGGACGTGGTTTGATGGTGGCAGCCGGCAGAAAGCACAGTCACATGTTTCAGGAGGTTGGGAGAGACACCTGGGGAGCATTCCCAGCTCCTCACCAGGCCTAACAGCTCACTGTCCCAGCTCCGGGGAAAATCAAGCCTTATTGCTCCTGCCTGTGAAGACCAGTGGGTGTTGGGGTGGAGGCAGAAACTGCCAGTCTCTCAGCAGAGTCCGCTTGTTTAAAGGGCCCCACGGTCCTGGAACATCTGCAGACACATCCACTCTGGGAGCGATGGCCAGGGCGGCAGCTGGAGGGGTGCCGGTCCCATGTGGAGGTGGGAGAGGTGCCTAGAGCAGGGGCAAGTGCTGGGCAGGTGACATTGTTCCCTCTTGGACCCGTTCCCCGCATTCAGTGCCACGGCGTGGTGGGGCAATTCGCCCTGTGCTGGTGAGTCCCCAGGGCTCCACCCCTTGCAGCATGATGGGAGTAACAGCTCTGCTTGGAACACAGAGGAGGACAAACACAGGAGCCTGTCAGAATGAGGAGACAGAGCAGTGTGGCCCAAAAGGGGAAACAGATCAAGGTTCCAGTGGGAGAACTAAGTGACAAGGAGTTAGCCAACCTAACAGATGAGGAGATAGACAACCTAACAGATGCAGAATTCAAAACACTGGTGATAAAGATGCTCACAGGCTTGACAGATATGCTTGAGAATGGCAAACGCATCAAACGCATAAGAGAAGAAGTGAAGGCTATGCTAAGTGAAATGAAGGAAAATCCATACAAAACCAATGGTGAAGGGAAGGAAATCGGGATTCAAATCAATGATTTGGAACATAAGGAAGAAAAAAATAGTCAACCAGTGCAGAATGAGGAAGCAAGAATTGAAAAAATGAGGAAAACGTCCCAAATTTTGCGAAGGAGTTGGACATACAGGTCCAGGAAGCACGGAGGGTCCCGGGTGAGCTGGACCCAGAGGGGCCCACATAAGGATGCATCGTGACTGAGATATCAAAGGTGAAAGATAAAGACAGAGTCCTGTGGGCAGCAAGAGAGAGGTGGAGAGTTCCCTACAGGGGGGTTGCCTATAGGACTGTCAGCTGGTTTCTCAGAGGACACTTGGCAGACAGGAAGGGACTGGCAAGCAGTATTCAATGCGATGAAAGGCAACCTGCAACCAAGATTACTCTATCCAGCAAAGCTACCATTTGGAATGGAAAGGAAGATGAAGTGCTTCCCAGACAAGGTAAGGTAAAGGAGTTCATCATCACTAAGCCATTATTATATAAAATGTCAAAGGGACTTACTTAAGAAAAAGAAGATCAAAACCATGAACACTAAAATGACAACAAACTCACAACTATCAACAACTGAATCTAAAAAATAAAAACAAAATCCAACTAAGCAAACCAGAATAGGAAGGGTTATCAGCTGGGAGAGGGGAGGGGGAGAAATGGGGAAATGGTGCAGAGATTAAGAAGCATAAGTGGTTGGTACAAAATAGACAAGGGGGTTAAGAATAGTATAGGAAAGGGTGAAGCCAAAAAACGTATATGCATGACCCATGGACATGAACTAAGGGGGTGTGGGATTGCTTGGAGGGAAAGGTGTACTGGACAGAGGGGAGCAAAGGGGAATAAAAATTGGAACTACTGTAACAACATAATAAAAAATACTTAAAAAAAAGAAAGAAAAACAAAACAAACTAATTTAAGAAATTACAAACCAAGTCCTGAGTGTTCAGTGTAGGTATTTCCAGAGGTAAATCTGACATCTCAAACAGATTCATGTCATATAAAGTAGACATGTGATTTACATCTTCTAAAACTTATTCTGTGAGAAAGGAATCCATTAAAATGTGAAGTTTCATCACCCTTTTTGGGGGCGCAAATATTAAAACTTTGTACCATAAAGAAACCTATATGTCCAGAAAGCTTTGTTTCTCACACCGCCAGGTGATCTTCATATTTTTTTATTATGATAATTTCAACAAAAAGCAAGATTGCCAAATAAAGTCTGCTTGTTTGAAATGTGTGCTTATTTTTAATCAAGACTGATTTAGCCCTTGTCAGGGATTTATTTCTCATGGAGTTTTTGAAGTTAAGCATAGCCAAGTATACACACACACATACATACAAACACACACATAGCTTACACATTATTCTTTAATAGATCTTACTAGGATGTTGAAAGCAATGCTTATGTGAACCCATTTCTAGCAAGATGACTGTATTAACAACACCCTGCTGTGTAATGAACAGTTTTATTTGATTTGCACAGAAAATGTTTTGTTTAACATCTGTTCAATTAGTGTTTTCATTTCATTACTGAAGTTTGTCTTAGGACCAACAGGTTAATTTTCCTATTGGATAGTTGGAAAGGGATTTCAATTGGCTCACACTGGTACCTTCTGTTTAGACAACCCTCCTGATGTAGTCAATTAGATAAGGTCGATGGCAATGTGTTTTCCTCATGTTTCAGGGCAAGACTTCCTTACACACAGCACTTCTCACACCTGTCCCAAAGCAAAAAATTTCCCGGGCGGAAAAGCACCCAGCTTAGTGCTGAGCTTGCTCTTTTGAATAAGAAATACAGCTGTAAGAAAACATCTCTGGTTTGAACCAGTTTACTGTTATTAAAGTGAATAATGAGTTAGAAATGTGTGACAATTTAATTATAAATTGTAATTGAAAAGCAGTTGAAGTGGAAAAAAAACAAAGCTAGACAGTAATTAGAAAAGGATTTAGCTCTTTTTAGTTTTAGTTAGTAAATTTATGGACAATTACCATTGTCGCCTTTTATAAAAGGAAAACATATTATGAAACATAAAACAGATGTTTCTTTTAACAAAGCAGATTGTCTCTTTATTACCGTGACTATTTGTCAATGATATGGGAAAGGTCTTTACTTTATTTCTTTCCTCGTTGTAAATTAAAAAGAGGAATCAATGGTGTGTATGGGAAGAGACCATTTGTATTAGTGGTATTGTCTCCTCAGAGAGGTTTATGTTGTCTATAAATGTTTGAAGCTGTAACAAAGCACAGGCTAAATGCTATGAACTCAATCAACAGTGATGATGTGTGAATACCTCAGGGAACAGTAAGTCCGTAGTTAACATCATCAGTAAGTTCTGCAACTTTAAGCTAAAGGACATATAACAAACCAGTTTTACCATAGGCTAATTGATATAAATAAGAGTTAAAGTCCTACTGCATCTCATCAATGTTATAACAAAGTGATGTTGAAAGAAATGACATTATTCAAGGACCTGCTGTAGTTTTTAGAATGCTACCAAGTCAGAATGGGCAGAATGAGGAGCATGGTATAGGTGGAAGAGAAAATACTTCTTTTAAAAACTGGAGTTCCCGAAATATAATACTAATTTTCTTAATAGTTCTGAGGTGACAAGTTAATTATAATTTTATTTTAGTAGAGGTAATTGTCTTTAAATTGCTACTTGTCAACCATTTCTGCTATTCCATAAATAACAAAGGCAGTCTCTCAAAGATATATGAGAAACAACTGCGAGCCAGTTTTTTCTCCGATGAACCACAATAGTGTCCATAAACAATGCCTTCATCTTTGAATATAAAAATGCTATTCAGGAAAGAAAGAAATCAAAGGAGAAGAAAAAATATATACAGAGCTGATATAGCATATTGGTGGGTAAGGTAATCATTTCATGCATACACACAGGGCAGTTGTCTCTTGCTCATTTGCTGTGAAACCCTGAAGAGCATGGGAAAAGGACATTTTGATCAATGGAACCATATTTCAAATGCACTATAGACTGTAAGAAGATACTTATTTAGAGAGATAATCACTCCTTAATTTATCTGCTTGAACTACTTGATTTGATTTTCATAATTTAGATATTCTCAAAACAAGACACAACTGTATAAGCAGGATGGTGAGTGGGCATGGGGGTGGATACAGGGGGTGGTGGTTAAAACACAGACACACGAGTGCGCGCGCACACGCGCGCACACACACATACACACACAGAAAACAAAGCAAGACAAGATGTTAACAGACCATAATTTCTCCAAACAGTACTCCACTTCTGGGAAAATTAAATCTTGTACCAATTTTATCACAGATATTTATTCATTTCTTCATGTGAACTAGGTCTTTGACTGCCATTTCCTTCCCAATGAAGTACAGTATATTCACAACGGTTGCCCGATTCTTGATGAAGACTCAGTGAAACTTAGACTTTACAGGTAAGCAGCACAAAAACATTGTTCATTCTTTGCTAGATAATTATTCTGTGTACTTCTTTTTCTGTGGATAGGTGTTATCATGGGGAAATTACTAGATTCCAAACAAGAAAGTAATCAGTAGAAACTGGAGACCTGAATGGATATGGCAAGAATTATAGCCAACATTTAATTATCTTTATTGAATCATCTTCCTTGGGGCTTTTCTGTGACAAATTATTAGTTATATCCTATTTTCCTTTAGATTTCTTGTACCGGTATCTCTGGATCCAACCCTCCCCTTATAATGGGAAATGGAAATTATAATTTTTTTAAAAAAAATTAATAAGAAGAGTTAGAAGGAAAATATTGTTCCAAAATTCAGTAAAATTCTTCTTTTTGATGATCAGCTGCTTAGTTATAAGAAATGCAGTATCATTTATTGATATTTTAAATGTATTAAATAAAATATTTAAAAAATTAATGATAAAGTTAAACATAGAGTGACCACTTGACTTAGCAGTTCCACTGATACACACACACACACACACACACATGAGAAATAAAAATCTATGTTTATACAAAAACTTGTACACAGATGTTCATAGCACTGCTCTTCATACTAGCCAAAAAGTTGAAACAATCCAACTGATGAATGCGTAAACAAAATCTGATATAGTCATACAATGGAATGTTATTCATCCATGAAAAGGAATGAAGTACCAATACATGTTATAGCATGAATGCACCTTGAAACCTTAATGCTAAATGAAAGAAGCCAAACTCAAAAGGTTGCATATTGTATGATTTCATGTATATGAGATGTTTAGATAAGGCAAATCCATTAAGACAGAAAGTAGATTAGTGGTTGCCAGTGGATGGGGGAAGAGAAAATGGGTATTGATTGCTAATGGGTATGGATTTCTTTTTGGGGTGATGAAAATGTTCTGGAATTGGAGTCATGATGGTTACACAATCTTGTGAATATACTAAAAACCATTGAGTTGTATAGTTTAAAAAGGTAAACTTTATGGTATATGAATTATACCTTAGTAAAAAGTTAATTTAACAGTTAAGCTCTTGCTTTTGGTATTGCTCACTTCATACAAACAAATGAAAATTCAATATGGGTGGAATAGACCTTTATATAGTTATTTACTTTTTTATTGATGTTTTTGTTCTTATGAATATCTGGCTAAAATAAGTCAGAGTGAATTTCCTCTAAACATTAGATGAATAAAACAGAGTTTGGTAGAAGACATCAGAACAGTGACTCATGCTATGAACACTTATGATCACCTACGATAGGTCAGGCTCTGTCTTGGGCATAGGAAATACAACAATGAATATACACAGACTCTTGGTGCTCACAGTCTGATGAAAAAAAAAAGATAACTGTGGTGGAGAACAAAAAGTGCTGAAAGAGAGACATGAACATAATGCTGTGCTCAGAGAATGAACTGGCACTCAAGGGTTTCTTAGGAAGCTATACACTAAACATAGTGTTTGAGTTTTCTAAGAGTTTAAAGTTAAAAAAATTAACTTCAGAAACTTTGCCTTGGAAAGGCTGGAAAAGCTGGTAAATGCTGGCTGCTTGTATTTCTTCCTTGTGTTTCTGAGGGGTGGAGGCGCAATCATGAAGGGCAGGGTTAGAGGCAATGTCATTCCTCTTGGTCTTGAGGACATTTAAAATAGGATGTTCAAAGACATTGGATGCAGAAAATCAGGAGGCTTGCCTACTCACCTCCCACCTCCTCTCCAGCCCTTTGTTAAGTTAATTGACCTATCTATGTCTGTTTCCTCATCTGTAAAATGGGATTAATAGTGCCTACACAGGTTTCTATGAAGATTGAATGAGATACTCTTTGTAAAGAGTTCAGCATATGCCTGAACCATAATAAGAGCACATTAATAAGGAGCTGCACTATTGATACACACCAACCACTCATTAATTTTGTCCCTGAAGATATCCCCATGACATAGTCACTAAGGTAATGGAGGGGATAGAAGTAACAATTATTGAATACCTTTACCGTCCAAGCACTAAGCTGGACATCCAACCTGGGCTGTAAATAACCACTCATATAGTGACATTTCTGAAGACCAAAAAGGCCTCAATGCTTCAGAAATGCCTCACACTTTCTTTCCTAAATTCAAACTCAACCCATAAATTACACAAGCTTGATACCTTTAAATTATTTATGTGCTGGAAGCGAGACTCTGAGCTCATAGGAACCATTAAATATCAGTATGTATGATAGGTTTGAGAGCAGGTTTTTCATCTCATTAGAGATGAATGGTAGAAAAAGGAGTTGACACCAAGATAAGGAGAAGAAAGAAAAAGAACAGAGAGATTGGAAACAGAGTCTGAATAAAATCTAAATTCTATGCAATATACAAATTTTGTGAAGGCTGATCTTTAAGCTTTAGGCTAAGTATGCAGGTATCAAAAGTACCTGAGCACTGAAAAGCAAAGCTATATTTAGAGTCAAAGGATAGATAAAGATCTTTCCAGATAAGAAAAAGCTGATTAATTCATCACTGCCAAACCAATATTACAAGAAATGTTTAAAGGTCTTCTTTAAGAAGAAAAAGGGAAAAAATGATAAGAAATATAAATAATAAAATGGCCATAAATACATACCTATCAACAATTACTTTAATGCAAATGAATTCAATGCTCCAATCAAAAGACATATGGCGGCTGAATGAGTAACAAAACAAGACCCTTACATATGCTTTCTACAAGACACTTCAGATCTGAAGACATAGACTGAAAGAAAAGGGAAAAAATATTTCTTCAAAATGGAAACAAACAAACAAAAAGCTGGTGCAGCAATACTTATACCAGACAGAATGCACTTTAAAACAAAGGCTATATAATAAGAGACAAAGAAGTACTCAGCAATTCCACTTTTAGGTATTTATCCAAAGAAACCCAAAACACTAAATCTAAAAGACATATATTATATACATTTATATGCTCATTTCAGCATTATTTACAATAGGCAAAATATGGGAGCCACTGAAGTATCCATCAATAGATAAATGGAAAAGAAGTGGTGCATATATACAATGAAATATGAATAAATCTTGCCATCTGCAACAACATTTATGGACCTAGAGGGTATTGTGCTGAGTGAAGTAAGTCAGACAGAGAAAGACAAATGCCATATGATTTCACTTATATGTGGAATCTCAAAAACAAAACAAACAAGCAGAACAGAAACAGACTCATAGATACAGAGAACATTTTAATAGTAGCCAGATGCAAAGGGGTTTGGGGGGATGGGCGAAACAGGTGATGGGATTAAGAAGTACAAATTGGTAGTTACAGAATATTATGAGGATGTAAAGTACAGCACAGGGAATAGAGTCAATAATATTGTAATAATTATGTAGAGTACTAGATCTGTCAGGGTGATAAGTTAGTAAGTTATAGAATGTCTAATCACTATGTTGTACTCCTGAAACTAATATAATATTGTATGACAACTGTAATTGAAGCATAAAAATTTTATTAAAAAATAAAGGGAATATTGGGGATGAACAAAAAGTACTTGAACACCAATAGGTTTTGCCTTTGCTCTGTTCTCTCCATAGATTTACTGAGACAGACACCTTCACGGAAACCTTTATCCTGTGGGTCCATCTCCTGGAGCCAGATTGTAACATCATCCATATGAGTAAAAATGTACTGGAGGTGTCTGAATTCTACGGCCTGTCCCCAGCCATTGATAAGAACCTGCTTAGCTTTGACTATGACAGGACAGCTAGCCTGGAGTGCACAGTCAGGCTGGACCCCGTGGGAACTCACCTGCCAGCCCATGGCCAGGTGGTTGTGGTGGAGCCTCGGCCGGAAGAACCTCGTGGAGACCAGCCACACAGCTTTTTCCCTGAGTCGCGTATGAAACGTTTTAATAATTATCTGGATGTTACTAAAACGGACAAAAATACCTATAAATGGTCACTATGACAAAGAGTTTTTCTTAATATAATTTATAGCTAGTTGAAAACATGTAGGTTATAGGTTAAGAGCAGGAACTTTGGGATCATATAGATTTGAGTTTGAAAACGGCTTCTGCTACTTATTTCCTGGGTGATTTTAGACCCGTTACTTAACCTTTATGAGCCTTTATGAAATGGGCAAGGATAATAGGTGCTCCATAGAGTTGTGTAAGGATGGAGTAAGAGTACAAAGTGCTTCACACAGTCCTGGTCATAGTAAGTGCTCAGGAATTCTCAGCTGTTATTATTAATAGCAGCAATGGCAGTGGTACTAAGAGTACTTGGTGTATTTATTAAGTATTATTATACTATGAGCAGGTTTGAGGAAGAGCTGGTGGGCAGCAGCCATGGTTTAAATCAGGAAGAGTTAATAGATAATTTTCTTTCTGTTTACTTAATTAACATTTTGGGCAACTCCTATATGATTATCCTCTGGTTAAGAAGTAGAATATCCATTATGTACTTTAGGGAAATTTTTAGGACACCACTCAAAAAATAAGTGGCCTATGTATTTTATGTACTCATAAGAGCAAAAAATGCATATGGGCAGAGACATGAAAGCTGTTGGAGAGGTGATTATGATTTTCAGGGAAAGAGAGCAGGGTGGTTCAGTTGTTGTTGAAAGAATATCTAAGGCAAAATTCAGTAAAAATACTAAGTGGACCTGGAAAGGTACGCAGGACTCCACAAGATAAGCACAAAGGGGAGAGAATCTCAGTGAGTAGATCAGCCTCAGAGAGAGAGATTGGATGATGGATCCTTTGAAGTGGATCTGTAAAGAAAGGGAGACTACAGCTGGACTGTCGAAGGCTTACAGTGAGCCACTGGCCTATTTGTCAGAGGCCTTCAAGCTCCACAAAATGTATTTTACTATTTTTTCTCTCAATGTCACTTTTGGTGGGGGAAAAAATAAAGACTTCATGAGACAGCTGGTCAGCTATTCTTTTTAGTAAATTACAGGCTTTTAGACTAATGACAACCCACTTAGTAAGTGATTGGAGAATACACATAAGTATTCTTGGGGCAGTGAGAGGGAATAAGTGTCCACAGGAGGGAGAATTGGCTTTTAAATTTTATAATTATTATATTCAAGTGACTATCTCAATTCAATGCTATCTATTCTAGAACTGGGAACAGAGCTCAAGTGTCCAGGTGGAAGCTGTTCCCTGGAACTGAAGAAAATAGGAAGTCTCAAAGTGAGCTGTGAGGAGTTCCTGCTGATGGGGCTTCGGTACCAACATAAGGATCCTCCTTCTCCCAACATTGATTATATATCCATCAAACTGGAGCTCACAGATAGGAGGAGTAAGGTCATATACAAGGTAGAGTCTGGGCTTATGTGTCTGTGATCTCGGCTGATCCATAGAAAGAGGGCCAGTTCCATGAGGGTGTTCATGTTGGTTCCTATGTCAGGGAGAGCTCCTGGACATTGTGGATGGAACAGCCCAGGGACTTGTTAGAACTATAGGCTTGTTTATTCTGCCGATACACGCTGAAAACAGTAGTGTCTGGATATAATGTCAGTATAAGTATATAGCTGGGGTGACTCTGTACCCCTTAAACAGTTTGGCTCTCTTCTGTCTCTGGATGGGGTCCAGTTAACATGCTACCCTATTTCCCCCTTTTCCTCCCATATTCTTTAGCTTGCCATTTGACCTTTTGTAACATCTTCTCTTCAATGTTTTACTTCTCCCTTCTTTATTAGAACCACTTTTCACCTGTTAGAGGAAATTGGGGTCAACATACCCACTCTGCAAGGCCACAGGAAACTAGGAGGGAGGAGACCTCAGTCCCACTTTTATGGGTATAGCAGATTACATCCTTTTCATTCTTCCAGACTTTGAAATGAAAGACTGGATCATTAAAGAGACAGATGCCCCCAAAGACCTCATTCATTTTCCAATTTCTTTTAAATTCTCCTGCCCATTCCTGCTCTTGATCTGTTCACTTTGAAATGATAATATAAAGTGGAATCAATTTATTTGAAATATTTAACATGCAACTCGTATGATTCATGGGTTTTATAATTTATTTATTTGGATGGCTGAGGAGACTGTATGCCAGCTGAAAAAGTTTGAACTTTGTGCTGATATACAATGCTCCAAGATTACATCTGTGAAAGACCTGCATCTTTCACAGTGTGACTTCACACTAGATTTCTCCTAAGAGACCCATACACTGAACATTATTATCCTCAAGGAATTGATAGGACATGAAATGATAAGAAAATGGTAAAATATGATCACAGAATTCTAGAATGGAGATTTGGAAAAATCTTTGAGGTAGTCTGATTAAATTATTAGGCAAGTCACTTGGATAGCTTTTAAAAGATAGATTTGAGTCTAACATTTGTTAAAACCATGATGCTGGGTGCAGATTGTCTGGGTCCAAATGTCTATTTAACTGGCTGCATGACTGTGAACTTTATGCCTTATTTCTTTAATCTTAAAATGAGGATAATAGTACCTAGTTCTTAAAATAATTGAGAGAATTAAATGATACAATCCTCATAAAGAACTTGGTACAAAGCCTGACACATAATAAGCACTACACATGTTTGGCTAGTTAAAAAGCCACCCAGTAAAAAAATGGGTCATCAACCTTATTTGGAAATGACGGGTTTAGCCCTTGTTATTGTGTCGTGGTGACCAGAGGAATTGCATGCTTTTCCTATACGCACGTGGCTGAGCCAAGACTAAATTCTAGGTCTACTCACTGCTAGTAGATGTCTTCTGTTTGTTTTGATGTGAAACTCCTTTTACTTTTAATACTTTCTTAGCTCCATATAGAAAAGTAGATCCTTTTCCCCCCCTTGATTGGTTTTTCCTCCTTTTTATGTCTATACTGAGTTAGGGCTTTATGTTTTCATATCAGTGTTACTGAGAGTTGATCCCTTTAAGTAACCTTATTTTATTTAGAATTAACCTATTCCATAGCCAATTTGGCATATTATAAAACAGATTCTCTTATGAATATAAAAGTAATATGCTCACTACAGAGAATATTTTTTAAAAAACACAATAACAAAAATAAAAAGAAATAAAATTAGTTGTATTTCTACCATTTAAAAGCACACACACACACACACACACACACACACAGTTGGGAGACATGAACACCAAAGTTAATTTTCTGTTATGGAATTGAATTTATACTATATTTAAAAATCTGTATTTTTAAAAATTATTTTTATGCTTATACAAGTCTATCCTCATCAAGTGACTAAATGACATCACCCATAATTTCTTCTAGATTTTCATAGGTTTTCTTGTTTATATTTGCCTTTTTAAAAAATCTTCACCAGAGGACATACTTATTGACTTTACAATAGAAAGAGGGTGAGAGAGAGAGAGGGAGAGAGAGAGAGGGAGATAGAGAGAGACATCAATGTGAGAGAGAAACATCAGTTGGGCACATGCACCCTCCTGGGGACCAAACCCACTACCCAGGCATGCGCCCTAACCGGGAATTGGTTCATGGGATTACACTCCAACCAACTAAGCCATACCAGCCAGGGCTATATTTGTCTTTTTAATCCACTTGTAATACATTTTATTGTGTTCTGAAACACAAGGACAGTTTTTTCCAATTAGCCAACATTTTCAAAACTATTTGTTGAATAATTAATTTGTTTCTCTTGATTTTTGATGATTCTTCTATTGTATAGGAAGATAATATATATACTATTTCAAGACTAGCTCCTTTGTTCCTTAACTTTGCCTACTTATTGCCATATCAATACTGTATTATTCTAAATATAATGGGTTTATAATACAATTGAATATTTTACAGGCCAGTTCTTCATCACTCTTCTACAAAATTTTCTTAATTATTCATACCTATTCTTAGTATCAGATAAATAATTAAATAATTTGTTAGTTAAAAAATAAGCCCCCCTGTTAGAACATTTACCATATTGAATCTTCTAATCCAGAAATGAGGTATCCTACATCATCTAGGCAAATGTTCTTTGATATATTTCTTTAAAGTTTGCTTTATCCTCCATGTAAGTCAAGCATAATTATCAAATCCAGTCCCAGGCAGTTTGTTATTGTGAAATTATTGTGAGTAGACTCTTATCCGTCCATTATATCTTCTCATCTGTTACTGATGATAAATAGGAAAGCTATTTTTTGGTATAATTTTCTTCTCTCTAATTCTTTCTTGAATTCAGTTATTCTAAGAACAATTAAATTCTTGAGCTTTTAAAGACCATAATTATATCTTTCCTTTTTCAGTAATTATTCCTGTTATTTCCGGTCTCTTCTGCATTGCGTTGACCAGCATAATACTAAACATATTGATGCTTATAAGAAGCCTTGTATTGTATAGGTTTTCATATTAATTATTCACACTGTGTTTTTAATGCTTCTTGTCTTGAATTCATCTTTGTTTGAAGTTAATATAGTCACTTCTGCTTTTTTTCTTAGATGGTAACTTTGCATTATTTTACTTCTAATCTTTGTATATAATTTTATTTTATATGTCTCTCATGCAAGGCACATATAATTGGATATTTAATTTTAGAATATTTGTCTTGAACAGGGGAATTTAAGCTATATTTTTATAATAATAGGTATGGAGAGTTTTTTTACATTTTGTTTCCTGTTTTATTTATAAAAAAGTTGTCTTACAATATAGCCTAAATTTTCCTTGGCTTTATCTATACTTATTGGAAAGCACTTTATCCCAGTTTATGTTTTACTAGGATTATTAGCCTATATTTTTAGTATTTAAAGTAAAAAACATAACTAGATCTCTTGTCTCCTTCCTATAGGCGATAAGGATTGATCCTTTTTCTTGGCAATTGTCCACGTCCCAGGCTTTATTTATATAATCTTCAATTTTAGTTCTAGCATAGGATTGTTATTTCTGACACCTTACTTAAATAGTAAGCTCTTTTGACATCTGTATTCATTTTTTTAACATGTTTAAAATAACATTTATTTAGTCTTAACTCTAGGTTTAATTGGTATTATTGTTCAGCACCAGTTTAAATATATACTGTTGTACGTTGATGGTCTGGCTTCATTTTTTTGCTTGTACTATTCCAGTTATCTCAACACCATTTATTGAAGAGGCTATTTTTATTCCATTTTATGTTCCTGCCCCATTTGTCAGAAATTAATTGACCATAGAGACATTAGTTTATTTCTGGGCTCTATTGTTTCATTGATCTATGTGTCTGTTCTTGTGCCAGTACCAGACTGTTTTGATTACAATGGCCTTGTAGTATAGTTGGTGGGGTGGGGGAGAGCAATGGGGAAAAATTGGGATGATTGTAAAAGAACAAAAATTTTAAAAAGCAAAAAATTTAAAAAGAAAAAAGCAACAAAAATTAAATAGATGCTGTTTATTGTATGCCAATTATACAACAATAAACTAGGGTTTTAAAATTTTTTCATATTTTTAAAAGTTAATTTATTTTTATTGTATTTTTTCATTACCATTTATCCACCTTATACCCTCTTCCACCTCCACCCACACCCATCCCCCCACCCCCACCCCACCATTGCCACATAGTTTTTTAAATGGCATGTGAAGAATAGATACTCTAAACCCTGGGATGTCTCAGCATATCATCCGTTTGTCTTCATAAATCATGTATAGGGGTTGCTCATTGTCCTCTTCTCTGCTTCCCTCTTGCACTCCTCCGTTCTTCAGAGCATTGCTGGCTAGTTTCTGTACTCCCAGGCTTTGGTAGTTTGAAGGGAGTGTTGGAGAGAGAAGTCTTATTTATTTGATCAGGCACTATGCAATATGTCTTTATGCTTTCTGGGTCTGGCAGATGTTTCAAGCTGCTTCTTTGTCTCCGGGGCAATTTCATGGTTCCTCAGGAGACACCCCATCATGGAGGCCCGTTACATAGATCTCTTGTTTCAGGAGGATGCCTTTCTGGCCTAAGTGGTTGCTTGTAATTTTTCCTTCAGTACTGAGGATATGATTCGCACTTTCAGCTTCTTGCTGCTGGGATTCTTTGGCCTTTCAAGGATGCACCCTAAAAGTCAGGGTCCAGGGTGACCTCAGACCAATTGTATGCTGTACTTGGCTTATATCTGGGAGCATTTGTGTATTTCTGCCACACACAAAGACTATAGGCTGATCCCAGCACAGCTACTGATATTCTTCTGCCTCTGGCCACTTAGCTTCCTCAGGCCTGAGCCCCACATCATCCCTCTGTGTGCTCACCCTGTAAAAGGCACATTTTGAGGCTGGTCTCGAGGAAACTTCACTTCTGACACCTGAGACTGGGGATGTAGCATTGCCTCACCCGTCCTCCGTGTGCTGTTCGGTGTCAGGGGAGTGACTCAGCACAACATAGCACTCCTCTCCCGAAAAATTTCTTTCTCTTACCTCTCTCAACCCTCACATATTCTTATAGTGGGTGAGAGGGTTTGTAAACTCTGCCTGTAGTGTGTCTCACATTGACTTTGAAATCTGGTCTCTCTCTCATTAGAACTTCAGTTGAGACAGAGCCAAGAAGAATTCTATTTTTAACATTTTGTTATATACAAAATAGAACTCATTGTCCAATAGCCAGTGTTCAGAAGTATTAAACCAATGTGACTGTGATCATCAAGCCTGGTTATGTCAACAGTGGGAAACATCAAATCCTATGATAACCAGCATCGTCTGCTATGAGGATTCTTCCCCTGTGTAGTACTTGTTTTGACCTCTGATCCCATGATTCTCATAACTCTTTGTGAGGATGGTGCATTTCTAGCCTGAGTGGTCACTTGTAATTGCTGTTACCTGCTTCTCACTTGAAGACCCAGGGTTTTTTTTTTTTTTTTTTTTTTAAATATATTTTATTGATTATGCTGTTACAGTAGTTCCAATTTTTTCCCCTTTACTCCCCTCCACCCAGTATCTCCCTCCCCCAGCATCCCCCCCCAAGTCCATACCCATGGTTCGTAAAAAATAACTATCCCTCCCTCTCAGATATTAAGACCCTTTGTAATCTTGTAAAGGACAATGGGCGAAGGTCTCAAGCTCCTCTAGCTGCTTCAAGCTGGACATGGTCGTCGTCCTACCTACCCTTGGGTCCAGAAATCCCTAATAAGAGTGGGGGTGTGGAGGGGAGGGTGGCCTTCCCACATGGGGAAGGATCATGCAGACTCCAGGTCAGTTGGCTGTCTCCGGACAACGGCGTGCTTGGTTTAGCAGGCTGGCATCCTTGTTGTGTTCTGGGGGCAACAGATTTGGCAAAAAGGGTTAAAAAGCATCATTCAATCCATAACTACTAGGTGGCAAAAGGCAGGGATTAATTTTTCAATGTTCCACATTAGGAGAAAAAAAAAAAAAAAGGGGGGGGGCTTCTTTGGAGGAAGGTGTGCTAGGCACATCTCTCCTGTCCAAAACCCTTTTGCCCATTTTATTTAGTTTGGGCTGAGGGAAATAGTTTATGTTTCCCCCCTCTCAGACCTCTGGGCCCTTTCTGTCCAAGCCATTAGGATAGAAAAGAGAATTCAGTTTTAAAGTGAAGCCCACAGACCACCCCATTCTTCACCAACTCAGCCATTTAGTTCAGCCAAACTGTTGAGTCTCCGGAGGCAGCGCTGCAGAGAGGATTAAGTGAGGCTTATGCGTACAGACAATCACTCAGGTAATGCGGTCATAGGCTTATGCCCTTTGAAAACAGAAAACACATGTTAATTTATGTAACATAACCAACAAAAAAGTCTCTAAATCTGTAAGACTGTCTTATTGGGAAGACATACAGTTGCAAGGCACTTGACATTCTACTTGCCTGCAACTTGAATCTCTTTGGTGATATCACAGATATGGTTTAATTTTCAAGTGAAACCATTTTTTAAATGAGAAGAAACTTTTAAGACGGTTAGCTGCCCTACTTTACAGTCTGCCACTGATCATTGTGATTTTCCTTGAATACTGATTTTTCTCCCTAAGATTACTCTCCTTGTCTTTAAAGGGACTACATTAAGTCCATTTTTAATTTATCCTGTTCATTTGCATAAGCATAACAAGAGCAGCAAATGATCACTTATGATCTTTAGTTCTGTTTTGCTGGAACTTACCCAAGGAACATTTAGGGTGGCCCTCAGTCTGCTCTTCAGTGCACAGAAGCTGGGCCACATACCTGGCATTCATCCTTGCCTGTACACACCTGTCCTTTCCAAGTCTTTCTGGTTTTCCATTGTGCCTTAAGGTCCCTTCTAGCCATCTTTCAGGAAAACAACCTTCGTTCCTTCCCTGGAGAGATTGCTGTGGACCGCACAACCAACCATGGCAGCAGGCCTTTTATTTCGCGGGCTTTTATTACCTTTGAAAGTCATTCCCAGTTCCTTAGGGCTTTTTGGTAACAACATGAGCCCAAGCATGTCTCCTTTAGGCTTGACATTCCAGTCAAAGGCTTGTTCAGAAAAAGGAACCTCTATTAACAACTGGTCTTATTAGGTCCATGCAAAGAAACTTAAGTCATTACTTACTTGTTTAGAATGCCAAACTCTGGAGAGATCAAATAGGGAGAAAAATATACAACGTGAAGGAAAATCTTTGTCCTAATATTCACTGAACTGGCATTTCCATTCTTCATATTTTCATTTTCCCCCACTAAAAAAAATTTTTTTGTTTGTTTTTCCATTACAGTTGTCTCTCTTTTTTTTTTTTTCCCCCCTCTTGCTTCCCTGTATCCTGCCCCTCCCTTCCCCCACATTCAGTCCCCACTCAGTTGCCCATGTCTGTGGGTCATTTATACATGTTCTTTGATTTTACACTTCCCCTTCTTACCCCCTTTTCTCCCTCCCTCCTCCCCCCTTGTTACTGTTAGTCTACTCCTTGTTTACATACCTCTGGTTCAATTTTGCTCATTTGTTTGTGTTGTTCATTAGTTTCCTGTAATAGGTGACAGCATAACGTATTTTTCTTTCGTTGCCTGGCTTATTTCGCTAAGCATAATTCTCTCTAGTTCCATCCATGTTGTTGCAAATGGTAGAAGTTCCTTCTTTCTTTCTGCTACATAGAACTCCATTGTGTAAATGTACCACAGTTTTTTGATCCACTCATCTACAGATGGGCATTTAGGTTGTTTCCAGCACTTGGCTATTGTAAATAGTGCTGCTATGAACATTGGAGTGCATAGGTTCTTTTGAATTGGTGTTTCAGGATTTTTCGGATATAATCCCAGTAATGGAATTGCTGGTTCAAAAGGCAGTTCCATTTTTAGTTTTTTGAGGAAATTCCAAACTGTTTTCCATAGTGGCTGCACCAGTCTGCATTCCCACCAGCAATGCACCAGGGTTCCCGTTTCTCCGCATCCTCTCCAGCACAAGTTGTTTGTTGATTTGTTGATTATGGCCATTCTGACTGGTGTGAGGTGGTATCTCATTGTGGTTTTTATTTGCATCTCTCTGATGGCTAGTGATGTTGAGCATATTTTCATATGTCTATGGGCCCTCTGTATGTCTTCTTTGGAGAAGTGTTTGTTCAGGTCCTTTGCCCATTTTTTAATTGGGTTGTCTGTCTTCTTGGTGTTGAGTCGTATGAGTTCTTTATATATTTTGGAGATCAATCCCTTGTCTGAGATGTCATTGGCGAATATATTTTCCCATACGGTTGGTTTCCTTTTCATCTTGCTGATGTTTTCTTTAGCTGAGCAGAAACTTTTTAGTTTGATGTAGTCCCATTTGTTTATTCTTTCCTTTATTTCCCTTGCCTTAGGAGATATATCAGTGAAAATGTTGCTACGTGGGATATCTGAAATTTTCCTGCCTATTTTTTCCTCTAGGACTTTTATGGTATCACGGCTTACATTTAAGTCTTTGATCCATTTTGAGTTTATTCTGGTGTATGGTGTAAGTTGGTGGTCTAGTTTCATTTTTTTGCATGTCCCTGTCCAGTTCTCCCAACACCATTTGTTGAAGAGGCTCTTTTCACTCCATTTGATGTTCTTTCCCCCTTTGTCAAATATTAGTTGACCATATGAACCTGGGTTTATTTCTGGGCTCTCTATTCTGTTCCATTGATCTATATGTCTGTTTTTATGCCAGTACCAGACTGTTTTGATTACCGTGGCCTTGTAGTATAGTTTGATATCAGGTATTGTGATTCCTCCTACTGTGTTCTTCTTCCTCAAAATTGCTGTGGCTATTCGGGCTCTTTTTTGGTTCCATATAAATTTTTGAAGTATTTGTTCTAGGTCTGTGAAATATGTTGCTGGTATTTTAATAGGGATTGCATTGAATCTATAAATTGCTTTGGGTAGTATGGACATTTTAATGATGTTGATTCTTCCCATCCATGAGCATGGTATATGCTTCCATTTATTTGTATCTTCTTTAATTTCTTTCTTCAATGTTATGTAGTTTTCTGAGTACAGGTCTTTTACCTCCTTGGTTAAGTTTATTCCTAGGTATTTTATTTTTCTTGTTGCTATGGTAAATTGAATTTTTCTTTCAGTTTCTATCTCTGAGTTTTTATTGTTGGTGTATAAAAATGCCTTTGATTTCTTAATATTGACTTTGTATCCTGCTATTTTGCCGAATTCACTTATTAGGTCGAGTAGTTTTTTTGTGGAGTCTATAGGGTTTTCTATGTACACTATCATGTCATCTGCAAATAATGACAGTTTTACTTCCTCTTTTCCAATTTGGATGCCTTTTATTTCTCTTTCTTGTCTGATTGCGGTGGCTAGAACTTCCAAGACTATGTTGAATAGGAGTGGGGAGAGCGGACATCCTTGTCTTGTTCCTGATCTCAGGGGGAATGCTCTCAGTTTTTGCCCATTGAGTATGATGTTGGCTTCAGGTTTCTCATATATGGCCTTTATTATGTTGAGGTATGCTCCCTCTATTCCCATTTTGCTGAGAGTTTTTATCATAAATGGGTGTTGTACTTTATCAAATGCTTTTTCTGCATCTATTGATATTATCATGTGGTTTTTGTCTTTCATTTTGTTTATGTGGTGTATTACGTTTATTGATTTACGAATGTTAAACCATCCTTGCATCCCTGGGATGAATCCTACTTGATCGTGGTGTATGATCTTTCTAATGTGTTGCTGGATCCGGTTTGCCAATATTTTGTTGAGGATTTTAGCATCTATGTTCATCAGCGATATTGGCCTGTAGTTTTCTTTCTTTGTTGTGTCTTGACCTGGTTTTGGAATTAGGGTTATACTGGCTTCATAGAATGAGTTTGGCAGTCTTCCCTCTTCTTGTATCTTTTGGAATAGTCTGAGAAGGATAGGAGTTAGTTCTTTCCTAAATGTTTTGTAGAATTCACTTGTGAAGCCATCCGGTCCAGAGCTTTTGTGTGCTGGGAGTTTTTTGATTACTGCTTCAATTTCACTAGCTGTTATTGGTCTATTCAGACTTTCTGCTTCTTCTTGATTCAGTTTGGGAAGACTATAGGTTTCCAGGAATCTGTCCATTTCCTCTAGGTTGTCAAATTTCTTGCCATACAGTTGTTCATAATAATTTCTTATAATCCTTTGTATTTCTGTGGTATCAGTTGTGATTTCTCCTCTTTCATTTCTGATTTTATTTATTTGGGTCCTCTCTCTTTTTTTCTTGATGAGCCTGCTTAAAGGCTTGTCAATTTTGTTTATTTTTTCAAAGAACCAGCTCCTACTTTTGTTGATCTTTTGAATTGTTAGTTTAGACTCTATGTCATTTAATTGTGCTCTGATCTTGATGATTTCCTTCCTTCTACTTGATCTGGGCTTTGCTTGTTGTTCTTCCTCTAGATCTTGTAGCTGTAGGGTTAAATTTTTTATTAGATATTCCTCTAGCTTTTTTAGGTAGGCCTGTATTGCTATGAACTTTCCTCTTAGGACTGCTTTCGCTGTATCCCATAGGTTTTGGGTTGTTGTGTGTTCATTATCATTAGTTTCCAGAAACTTTTTGATTTCTTCCTTGATGTCATTGTTAACCCATTCATTATTTAATAGCATGTTATTCATTCTCCATGAGTTTGAATGTTTTTGAGTTTTTTCCTTGAGGTTGATTTCCAATTTTAAGCCATTGTGATCTGAGAAGATGCTTGATATAATTTCAATTTTCTTGAATTTGTTAAGGCTTGTTTTGTGTCCTACCATGTGGTCTATCTTTGAAAATGTTCCATGTGCACTTGAGAAGTATGTATATTTTGCTTCTTTGGGGTGAAAACTTCTATATATATCGACTAAGTCCATTTGATCTAGAGTGTTGTTCAGTGCCTCCATATCTTTGGTGTTTCTTTGCTTCGAAGATCTGTCCATTGTTGACAATGGGGTGTTAAAGTCCCCTACTATGAGTGTGTTGTTGTCTATATCTTTCTTGGAGTCTTTCAAAAGTTTCCTTACATATTTGGGTGCTCCTAAGTTTGGTGCATATATATTTATAAGGGTTATATCTTCTTGATGGATTTTTCCCTTAAGTATTATGAAATGCCCTTCTTTGTCTCTTTTTATGGACTTTGCTGTGAAATCTGTTTTTTCTGATATAAGTATTGCTACCCCGGCTTTTTTTTCATGTCCATTTGCTTGGAATATATTTTTCCATCCCTTTACTTTCAGTCTGTGTAGATCTTTTGTTCTAAGGTGGGTCTCTTGTAGACAGCATATATGTGGGTCATTCTTTCTAATCCATTCAGCTACCCTATGTCTTTGAATTGGAGCATTTAATCCATTTACATTTAAGGTTATTACCGATAAGTACTTATTCATTGTCATTTTTCCCCTTTGTACTCGTGTTCTTCTCTGTCTCTCTCTGTTTCTTTATCTTCTTAGAGCAGACCTTTTAGCATCTCTTGCATTGCTGGTTTGGTGGAGATGTATTCTTTTAGCCTTCTTTTGTCTTGGAAGCTCCTTATTTCACCCTCCATTTTGAATGAGAGCTTTGCAGGGTATAGTATTCTAGGTTGTAGGCCTTTGTTTTTCATTGCTTGGAATACTTTTTGCCATTCCCTTCTGGCTTGTAGTGTTTCTGCTGAGAAATCTGATGATAGCCTTATTGGAGTACCCTTGTATGTTATTAGTTGTTTTTCTCTTGCTGCTTTTAGGATCCTCTCTTTGTCTTTGAATGTTGCCATTTTAATTATGATGTGTCTTGAGGTGGGCCTGTTGGGGTTCATCTTCATTGGGACCCTCTGTGCTTCCTGGACTTGCGTGACTCTTTCTCTCGTCATGTTAGGAAAGTTTTCTGTCATTAGTTTTTCAAAGAGGTTTTCTATCCCTTGCTCTTCTTCTTCTCCTTCTGGAATTCCTATGATACGGATATTATTACGTTTCATGTTGTCCTGCAGCTGTCTTAGAACCTCTTCAGTCTTGTTCAGTCTTTTTTCATTTTGTTGCATTGTCTGGGAGTTTTTGTGTAGGTTGTCCTCCAGCTCGCTGATCCGATCTTCTGTTTCCTCTAGCCTGCTTTTAATTCCTTCTACTGTGTTCTTCAATTCAGAGATCGTATTTTTCATTTCCTCCTGGCTCTTATTGATAGCTTCTATGTCCTTTTTCATGCTCACGTAATTTTCTGTGAGTTCCTTGTAGTTTTTCTGGAGTTCTTTGAAGTTTCCGCTGAGCTCATTCAGCTTCTCCATAATCCATGTTTTGAATTCCATATCTGATAGTTCGCTCCCCTCTATTTCATTTAGCACTCTTTCTGGGGATTCTACCTTTCCTTTTGATGGGAGGTTGTTTCTCTGTCTCCCCATTTTTGTGAGTCCTATTGTTTGTTGGTGCTTCTTAGAATGATCTGCACTTCCTGGATCTGCCTCTGGTGGCGTCAGATCATGTACCAGTCTGGCCCTAGGCAGCCTGTTGGAGACTTCCAGGGATCTACTGCTGTTGTCTGTCTTCTTTGATTGTTAATCTATTCAATCTGTGATTAGCTGTCAGGCTTAAGAACTGTGGGTGTGGCAGCTTAATTCCTGTAGGCAGGGCTTTTGCTTCCCCTCAGGCTGACGCCACTTGGAGGGGAATGGTCTATCCGCAGTACTGGGGATGAGTCAGCACTGGGACCCAGTCAGCTGCTCCTCCAGTTCTCCCCTCAAAGCCACCGTGCCAAATTCTCCCCAAGTGTCTCCAGTGCTCTCTGCCTTCCCTCTGCTTGAGCCCAGGGTAAGTGGTGGCCAAAATATTTTCGTATGTGATCCACTTAAGAGCTCTTTTTCTCCTGCTGTTTCTCTCCGGCTAGCAAGAAAGCCTGTGGCTTTTCGCTTTTCACAGCTGATACTATTTTACTTTCCACTCTGTCGCTGTAGGCTGGGAAGCCCAGCTGGGGGTTTAGACCCTGCCCTTCTCAGGGGGAATCCCCGGCTGCTGAGCTGTTTCTCAGTCCCTTCAGCAGCCACCCGTGTGAGCCCAGCCAGCCCTTCCGCGTCTCCGCACTCCCTACCGGTCACGTTGTGATGTAGCGGCCTTTTCTGTCTCTCCGTGGTTATAAGACTTCTTTCCAGCTAGTGTTCCGTTGGTTATTCCAGATGATTTCTCCAAAATTAAGTTGTAAATCCAGACTGGTCCTGGGAGGAGGTTAGTGTAGCTTCCACTTACTCCTCCGCCATCTTGGATCTCCAGACCCAGGGTTTTAACAAACTAGAAAGCTGTAGCCATTCTTCAGTTGCATGAGGATCAAGTTTTAACGGCATTTTTCTTCATTCTGCATCTGCCTAAATTAAAGTGACATGACAGGAAGCGGGCACCAGAGGGGATTGGTGATGTGTGCCAGCTCCTGCTAAGTGCTTTACTTTGCTATCTAGTTTAATCCTCACTTAATACTTGGGGGTCCAGTATTCCCATTTTACAGATGGGAGAAATGAAATTTGGGAGTGGAATAACTTAAGTCACACAGATTGTAAGTGCTGGAGATAGAATAAAGCCTAGTTTCTTCTGATGCCAGAATTGGTGCCATTTCTCAACCCTGGGTGCACATTAGAGTCACCAGACAGCTTTAAAAAGACCAGTTTTCTGGTCCCCTCCTCAGAACGATTAAATTAGAACCTCTGGAGATGGAGCCTGGGCATCAGAATATGTTAAAAGCTCCCCAGATGATTCTAATGTGCAGCCAGGTCTCAGATTGCTGTGGTGGTTGTATATTAAATATCATATGATTAACCCTGTGTGTTCTAGCTGTATTCATGTTGTTTTCCCTTCGTATTTTCCTTCTCCTTCAAAAGTCAGAGAGTGCGTGGTTGCCTGTCTATATCAGAGCTGGCATTCCTAATCAGATTCCAAAGGCTGCGTACATGGCCATGTTTATTCTGGAAGTGGATCAGTTCATCCTGACCTCGTTGACTACATCCGTTCTGGACTGTGAAGAGGATGAGACCCCCAAACCCTTGCTGGTGTTTAATATCACTAAAGCCCCGCTCCATGGCTATGTGACTCATCTGTGGGATCACACCAGACCAGTCTCGTCATTCACCTGGAAAGATCTTCATGACATGCAGATTGCCTATCGGCCACCAAACAGCAGTCATTCTGAAAGGAGACATTATGAGGTAAGAAGGGAGAGAGACCAAGCTTCTAACCTGTTTGGTATTCACAGAGTTATTTAAGAAGCCACTTCCCTTAGCTTTCAGATTAGTTTGTATATTCATTGCCTCTGAAGAGAATCAATCACTGTAAACTAGGATGCAAACTCCAACTCCCAGAAGAGCCAGGCTGGTGATGTAAATAAGCAAACCCTCCTGGAGGGACACTGGGGGGAACTGAAGAAAGAGCTGGGACCTTTTGAAGCAGCTGCAACTCAGCTCCAGCTGACAGAGATGTACCCATCACTCTTGTTTGTTAAGGAAAGTTGGAACTCTATAATTTCTTTGTAAAAATGTTTCCGTTTTTAAATACAGAAAACATTTAAAAATTTAAAATATATTGTGCCAGCTATAAAATATTTCTAAGGGTCACAATTGGCCCAGGGCTCACTAGTTTGAGAACTCTGCTGCCCTCAACAGCCTTCCTGCACTAGATTACACAGACCATTGAAGTTAGAGGTGAGTTTTGTTTATAATTTTCATCAATAATTTTTTAAAATTATTTTTCTGTTTGCAAAAGTGTTTTCCTGGGATCTTTAATTTTAATTAGTAACACCAACTTAGGATAGCACATTCTGTAGTCTCATATGACAACTAATTTCACTGTCAAACACTTTCCATCAGGAAGGTCCTCTTTCCATTTAATCTAAATCTTTTCTGCTGCCACTTCGGGCTTTTTCCTCTTACTTTGTATCCAGTGGGAGTAGAGAACAGCTGGTTACAGCCCTGCACATAATAACCCTTCACATACTTAAAGACCTACCAGCAAGTAGGAATTTAAATGAGCAGATTGATACAGACTTGAATTCAGGTTTATTAAGGAAAATGAGTGTCCCTGGGGTTACCAAATTGTCCTCCATCTAATTTAGGCATTTGCAGCATTTAGGCTGAAGGGCAGCCGAAACACTTCGGACTGTAAGGGCAGCGTTTTGCCCTTTGCTTTCATTTTCTTCATTTCATCACAGTAAGTAGCAGCTCTTGTTTCTTTCCTCTCCTGGCCTCTCATTCCTTCGATATTATGAAGTGATTTCTCGTTCGTCGCCTAGGTTTACCTGCAGCTTATGCATACAGCACTGCTACCCTGCTGCTTCCTGCATGCGTTTTCTGGCATTGTGTAATGTCATCTCAAGGGAGAATTTGTTCAAGTGTGTGGTATCTTTGTCAGAAGGTAACTTAATTTTCTCAGTGGAGATTACGCACTTTTCACATATCGTGGGCCAGAAGTGCTGGACCTCTACAGAACTTCGTTCTCTCAGCCACCTGGGGTGGGGCTTCTGAGAGCGGAGCCATGGCCAGTGCTCCTGACGCTGGCTGTCCCTTCGCTGGGCTGTAACACCGAGGTGGCCTATTCTTTCAGTCACTTTTACCTCTTTGGGGAATTCATACTGATTTAATTAGGTATTATATATATTTGAGAAGAAGTTTCCTTAGTGAGGACATAACATACAATTTCATATGGTTCAAGCTACTATTTACATTACACCTGCAAATATACATCTCTTACCTCAGTATAGTTTCATTTTCAGTCTGTTACTTTGGCACTCTTGAATCTGTTTCTTTTGTTATGTCTTATTTGCTGATATGCTGCTGTCTGATAATTGCTCTCATCCTCTCAAATGGACCACACATTCCTTAAAAGTAGGCATTGTGTTTTCATTTCTGTATTATACCTCATCCTTCTCTGTCAACACCTCATGAAATACATACAGATCACATAACAAGGCTCAAAACTTATATAGCCTCACTTAGTAGTTATCGATTCCATGGGAGCAAATAAAATCTGGATATTTAAAAATATGACTAGTGGGTTAGATGCCTCTGGATTGGGGTCTCCTAACAGCAGCACCAGTGACACTTGGGACTAGGTGATCCTTTGTTGTGGGGGCTGTCCTATGCGTGGTAGGATGGCAGTAGCCTCCCTGGTCTCTATCCACTAGATGCCAACAGCACCCCTTTTACACACACGCCCATGTGTGAGACCAGAGATGTGTCCAGACATCCCCAAATTTCCCCTGGGGGACAAAATCACCCCAGTCGAGAACTGCTCTGGACCCTATACCTTTGAGAGAGGCTCGGTTGGTCTGAGGCTAGACTGACAGTCTCCTGAGCAAGTGCAGGGACAGGTTTTCAGCATATTTGCTTAAGTTAGGTTAAGAATTCTTTTATGGAGAAGAAAAATTAAAAATACCAATAAACAAAGGAACAAGATGTAGAGCCTGAAAAAGGGAGATCAGGTTGTCAGAAATGAGGCGGCAGCAGAAACATGAATCTGTTTAGCTTTCATCTGCGGCGTATACCCCAGGAGTAATGGTATTTTATACTCTACCATCTCGATGTGTGGTTCACATGCAACTGTTTGTTTACAGGTGGAGCTGGAGGTCTATGACTTCTTTTTTGAAAGGAGCGCGCCAATTACTGTCCACATCTCCATCAGAACATCAGATACAAATGCTCCGCGAGTGTCCTGGAACACAGGTGCTGCTCAATGTAGGGTGTCAAGCAACATAGCCCTGGGGGAAGACAAGGGAGTATATGGGTTCAGAAAGAAAGACACTTCCATTCCCATTTCACACATGAGGCAGCTGAAACCCAGACTGGTTGCAGCAGCAGATGCTCTTGTTTTGTCTTCCCTACTGGTAGGGTAAGAAATTTAAGTCCAGGATTCCTGAGTCCTGGAGTCAACTTCTTTCCTCAGTAAGAGAGGAGCCAGAAGGACAACTTTCACCTGAACAAGGCAAAAAAGTGACTGTGGGTGTTACTGAGCTATAGTTGGTCTGAGAGAAAAAAGGCCTCCAACTCACGTTGCTCAGAGGGATCGAAGGAAGACATCCACTGGCGCCCTCTGCATTGTCTTATTTTTAAGCTGGGTTCCATGAAAATGACACTATATAAATAAGAGCTTCAAGTGCTTTATTTGTTTTAAAAGAAGGCTTTCCTCTGCCTCTCATTTTTAATAGAACTTACAATGGAATGTATGCATTTAGGTCAGATGTAAATGTAGAATCTAAATGAAGATTTTTTTCCCCATTAATCCCATTATAGTATTTAAAACATATAAGAAGAGGCAGTAGGTTCTGTTAGGGGAATAATATGTATCTGATTTAAATCCTCAGGTGGCAGCTTAAATAAGTAGCCTTTTGTGTGTGTGTGTGTGTTTCTGTGTATGTATGTGTACTTGCATGTGGGTACGTGCATGCATGCATATGTGTTTGTATGTATGTGAGTTTCAGCAGAGATGGAGAACATTGGGGGAACAGCCTTGATTTATAATTTTGTCTCTATGTCTCATCTACCTCTGTTAGAGGGATAATAAAAGAAAACAAGGTGCTGGTAACCCATAGTTTAATAATCACATATTAAGTAGATTATTGCTTGAGCATAGAGATTTAATAGTCTGTATATGTATGTGTGGTCAGTGAAACCCAGGCTTGTTAAGGGAGCTTTCCAAATCTAGTTTTGACTATTTTGGACATCAGACTCTGTTTTAAAATAAATTTTTGCTTATTAAGAACTTAAATATTCATTGTTGAAAAGTACAATAAATAGAACAAATAGTAAAAAAAAAATGAATGGTCAAGAAAAAAATGAATGAAATAGTAATGAATGAATAAAATCATTTACTACTTCACCATGAAGACATAGCCACTGGTAATATTTGGTATATATACTTCTAGTCTTCTCACTTGTTGTTTGCATGTGTCTGTTGTGATGCCTTGTCCTATGCCATACGGTGCACTCCTGGCTTCAAAACCATCTTTACCAGTCATAGAGATTATTTATATGTACTTGTTTTCCCCTCATTTTCTCCTCCCTCCTTCCCTCCCTTCTACCCTTCCTTCCATTCTTCCTTCTCTTAAATATGCTCTATGTCTTAGCCCAGGTTCCCTAGCAACAGCTTCTGAGGCAGGTTGTATGCATTAACCCTAGAGTGAAAATAAGAGTAAGAGGAAAAGCAAAGTAAGTCAAGGTGGTGTAATTGAGCTGGTTGCAGGTTTACAGAAAAATAGAGCTGATGGTGGCATGGTAGTGCTGATGTCTCCAGAAGGAGATGAACTCACTGTGTGTGGGAAAAGTCAGGGCTGGGTGGGGAAAGGCTGAACAGTCTGTCAACTCCTTCCCATCTCCTTTCTCCTCTTGGTCAGTTTGCCTTGCTGGGTGTTCACTCCCACATGTCCAGGTTGTGTTACTTACCTGGCCCCTCTTAACGGCTGCTGCACAAACTTCTGGAGTCCCATGGTGTAGGAACTAGTGGTCATAATGGAGGTCATGTGTAACCCTGTCCTCACACAGAAGGCAATGAATGACCAGTCAAATCATAAGACACAACAGTGACATTCAGGGCTTTGCAATTGAGAGGAGTGTGGGATTCCTCACTAGAGAGCAGGCCAAGGTCAGGGAGCTCAGGGAAACTGGACAGAGTTGAGGGAGAGCATTAACTGAGCCCACCAGTACACTGTCTTTAAATTTTATCAACTTGTTTTGTAAAGAGTTCTGTTCCCTTTCAAGATTCTCTATAATCTGTTGGCTCACAGCTCTCGCAGGTAATGGCAATGGTGAATGGTACTCCCTGTCTCTACCCGGAGTGTTTAGTCTGGAATCTGTATTCTTGTTCTAAGCAGCAGTCACTTTCCTTAAACTTCCTGCAGTGTGCTGAGTCTAAGGAGAAGGGTCTACTTAATTCCTTTAGTTACAAAAGCCTCTTCCTCATTAGGGTCTAAGCTAAAATACAGCCCTCTTTGTAAAGTCTCAGACACTTCATGTCTGAACACCATTAAACACTCCTTGCATAGTAGCTCTGTGTTTTCATATTTAACCATTTTATATTCTTTGTCCTGTGGGCTACTTATGAACTCAAATTACAGTTGACCCTTGAATAACATGGGGGTTAGAGGTGAAGTCAAATTCTGTGTATAACTTATGACTTCCCAGAAAATTATCTACCAATAGCCTACTAGAAGCCTTACTGATACCATAAAGTCAATTAACATATTTTATATGTTATACATATATTCTAATACTGTAGTCTTACAATAAAGTAAGCTATAGAAAAGAAAATGTTAGTAAAAAATTAATGAGGTGGAGAAAATACATTTACAGTATTTATGAAAAAAAAAAAAAAATCTCTGTATGAGTGAACCTGCACAGTTCAAACCCTGTTGCTCAAGAGCCAACTGTATATAAAGCACTTCTGACTCTTCTGCCCACAGAACATCTGGATGTAGCCTTTGAAAAAGTCCTTGTGGACATTTTTTCACTAGAGACCACTGTGAGCATAACATCAGTTCTTTCCTTTGGTACCATCATTTCTCGAAAGGAAATATCACCAGGAACCAACTGTCAGTGGGAGTCAATAGTACTAAAAGTGAAACTATTACTAGAAATAAAAGCTAAATTCCATTTTTTAAAAAGATTTTGAAAATACAATTTTCAGCTAGTTTTGTGAGTTGAAATTCATTCATTTTGTCTTAATGTACACTTGTTGGCATGCCATATGCCATTTTTGTTTTGTCCTGTAGGTCTGAACCTCCTGGAGGGGCAGTCACGGGCCATCACGTGGGAGCAGTTTCAGATTGTTGACAATGATGACATTGGTGCTGTGCAGCTGGTCACCGTGGATGGCCTGCAGCATGGACGGCTCACAGTGAGAGGTGCAGTATCAGCCTTTGTAACCTAGAAAGGAACCCAGGAATCTGCTCCCAAAGCAAATCATACGTAACAGGATATACATCGCTTCTCTTGGGTCCTGCTTCTAAATGAATGGTCATATCCCCAAAATCTAGAGATCTTGAAATCATCGGCATTTAGGTTAGGGTGCTCAGATCAATGGATGACCATTTATGAGCGATGCCTTATGGCTGGCTCATTATTTAAGTTCAGATGCCTCCTTCTAAAAATACTCAAGTGATTATGTCATTCCAGTTGGAAAACAAAATATTTTCCTCTTATTTCTCTGCTTCAGAGAAAAGTATTAAAAAACAGAAAAACATGCTTTTTAAAATAGGTTGGTAATTATTGTTATGATATTAGTAGTAGTTACCATAGTTTAAAAGATGAATTTATAATTCGAATGATGGTAGTTAAGGTTAATAGGCCTAATAAGAATAATAACCATACTTTATGATGCAATGAGCTCAGAGGATTTACTTCAATTATCTTCTTAGTTTGCCAAATTATAAAACAGAAAGAGGGTTCTTACTTATCATCATTTGTTTGATAAGGGAATTCTGAAATCAAAAATAAGATGGTAAATTCTCTTCTCTAATCTCAGCAAGGTCAGCTGATGCCTGGGTCTGTCAGTGTGGATGTTCAGCTGCATGTAAGGGAAACTCAATTACAGTGGCTTAAAAATTCATTATTTCCTCATGTGACAGGTTGTCCACATGTTGGTATTCCATATTCATGATGCCAGAAGCTCTTTCTGCTCTGTCAGCAGTCACAATATGGCACCTACATGTCTAGGTTTTGGGTCTGCATTTGAGCAAGGAAGAAAGAATGAAAAAAGTTATGCTATCTAAGTTTGCTTTAACAACTTGTCCCAGGAGTCTGATACAATGCCTTTCACTTATATGTATCCCCTACCAACTCACATACTACCCCTATGTGTGATGGAGTCTGAGGACATGATTTTTAAGAAATGGTCACATGCCATTCCAAGTAGAACTAGGATTCTGGTACTGAGGAAGGAGCTGAAAGTGGCTATTGAGCAAGGAACTTGTAGTGTCCATTATTCTAGTGTTTACTCACTATTTTAACGTGGTCTTTAGCACAGACATATGGTGTAGGGAGAGTAAAGAGGCTACCATCAAGAACTATAGTAGTTTAGTTTGGTCAAGAGTGAAGCAATATTTATTAATACTGTGAAATGAAGTATAGAGCAGTAGTCCATAAGACAATGTTCTGGGCTCAGAGGAGATAGAAAACAGTACTAATATTTATTAAGTATTTACTTTGTGACAGATATGATACAAAATATGCTACATATATGATACAAAATATGCTACTTTATCTTATACAGCTTTATGAAGTGAGGTACTATTATTATTCCCATTTTACATATGGGGAACCTGAGACTTAGAGAAGTTAACTTGTCTAACATCATGCACCTAGAAAGTGGCAGAACTGGGATTTGAACCTAGGCCATTTGATGCCAGAACTCTTGGCCAATAAGCCAATGACTCTCAAATTTTAGCATGCATTAGGCTCTCTTAGAGGGCTTGATAAGCTCTTATAGCTGGGCTCCACATCCAGAATTTCTGATTCCGTAGGTCTAAGGTAGGGCCTGAGAACTTGCATTTCTAACTTCCCAGATGGTGCTAATGCTGCTGGTTCAAAATCACATCTCTAAGAAGTGTTGCCATGTAGGATGATAACAATGAATTAAAGAACAATTAACATTTATTGTCAGCTTACTATTGTTTAAGTTCTCTCATCCGTAGTAGGGAATGTGAGGTAGGTGTTATTGCTGTTTTATAGATGAGTCTCAGATAAATCAAATACCTTGCCCAATCTACACAGCCAATAAATGTTATAGCCAAAGTCCAAAAGCAGGATTTTGGAGACCCAGAGATCACTAAACCATCTGTGGTTTTTCAAAAAGAGGAAAGTATCAGCTGCACCACTCCCTTCCATGCCCTCTTGTTTAGTGCTGCTTTCACTACAAAGGCTGTCTCTGCACCCACCCCTTCAGTCAGTGCCGCCTCTGCTCTCTCCTTCAGGGGGGAAAGGATTTCTCTTCACTGTGGCTGACCTGCAGGCTGGAGTTGTTCGCTATTATCATGATGACAGTGACTCCACCAAAGACTTTGTGGTCTTCAGGATCTTTGATGGTCATCACAGCATCCGCCATAAGTTTCCCATTAACATTTTGCCCAAAGATGACAGTCCCCCGTTCCTCATAAATAATGTTGTTATTGAACTGGAGGAGGGACAGACCATAGTGATCCAGGGTTCCATGCTGAGAGCTTCTGACATGGACTCCAGTGACGACCACATCTTCTTTAATATCACGAAACCTCCTCAGGCTGGAGAGATCGTGAAGAAGCCAGGGCCAGGACTCATAGGTAAGTTCTGAGCAACTAAGATAATTTGTGTCAAAATTTGTGTGAAGGTGGACACCTGTTTAGGAGGGGGAATACTATGATTCCCATTTTACAGCCTGAGACTTAGAGAATTTAAGTAGATCTATCCAAGGATGGGCATCTAGAAAGTTACAGAGCTGGGCCTGGAAGGAATCATTACACTTGAAAAAATTAAGTCTGCCAAGCATGGTGATAGAACAAAGAAGTTTGAAGAGAGGTATTTGTCCTATTCTAGATTATCAATAATGTAATTGCATGAATAGCATTTCATATTTTGTTAAAATAATTTCATAACTACTTCTTGTAGTAGTCAGGAGCAACAAAACAGGGATAAATTAGCTAATGTTTCTTAAGACAATGCTTCTTAAAAATATTTTTCTAGTGCTAATTTCTCTACATATTTTTTTTACATTTTTAAGTATATTTTATTAATTATGTTGTTATAGTAGTTCCAATTTTTTCCCCCTTTGCTCCCCTCTGCCCAGTACCTTCTTCCCTCCAGCAATCCTACCCCCCTTAGTTCATGTCCATGGGTCATGCATATAAGTTATTTGGCTTCACCCTTTCCTATATTATTCTTAACTTCCCCCTGTCTATTTTGTAGCAACCAATTATGTTTCTTAATCCCTGCAACATATCCCCAATTCTCCCCCTCCCCATTCCCAGCTAATAACCCTCCAAATGATCCCCATACCTATGATTCTGTTCCTATTCTGGTTTGCTTAGTTGGATTTTATTTCTATTTTTTAGATTCAGTTGTTGATAGTTGTGAGTTTGTTGTCATTTTAGTGTTCATAGTTTTGATCTTCTTTTTCTTAAGTAAGTCCCTTTGACATTTCCTATAATAATGGCTTAGTGATGATGAGCTCCTTTAGCTTCACCTTGTCTGGAAAGCGCTTCATCTGTCCTTCTATTCCAAATGATAGCCTTGCTGGATAGAATAGTTCTGGTTGCAGGTTGCCTTTCATCACATTGAATACTGCTTGCCAGTCCCTTCTTACCTGCAAAGTGTCCTCTGAGAAATCAGGTGATAGTCCTATAGGCAACCCCCCGTAGGGAACTCTCCACCTCTCTCTTTCTACCCACAGGACTCTGTCTTTATCTTTCACCTTTGGCATCTCAATCATGATGCGTCCTTGTGTGGTCCCCTCTTGGTCCAGCTCACCTGGGACTCTCCGTGCTTCCTGGACCTGTATGTTCATCTCCTTCACAAAATTTGGGAAGTTTTCCTCATTATTTCAAATCTTGCTTCCTCATTCTGCACTGGTTGACTATTTTTTCCTTCTTTATGTTCCAAATCATTGATGTGAACTCCGGTTTCCCTCACTTCACCATTGGTTTTGTGTGGATTTTCCTTCGTTTCACTTAGCATAGCCTTCACTTCTCTTATGCATTTGCCATACTCAAGCCTGTGAGCATCTTAACCACCAGTGTTTTGAATTCTGTGTCTGTTAGGTTGTCTATCTCCTCATCTGTTAGGTTGGCTATCTCCTTGTCGCTTAGGTCTCCCACTGGAACCTTGATCTGTTCCCCCTTTTGGGCCATGCATCTCTGTCTCCTCATTCTGACAGGCTCCTGTGTTTGTTTGCCTCCATGTCCCAGGTAGAGCTGTCGCTTCTGTTACATTGTTGGGGGCGGGACCTTAGGGATTCATCAGTACAGGGCGACCTGTTTCACCATGTTGTGGTGCTGTATGTGGGGGAGGGGTTCCGAGAGGGAGCAATGTCTCCTGCTCAGCACTCACCCTTTTTCCAGGCACTTCCCCCACTTCTGCACTGTACTGGCACCCCTCTAGCTGCTGCCCTGGCCATTGTTCCCAGAGTGGATGGGTCTGCGGATGTTCTAGGACAGTGGGGGCCTTTTAAACAAGTGGACTCTGCTGAGAGACTGGTAGTTTCTGCCTCCACCTCAACCCCTACTGGTCTGCATAGTTGGAAGCAATGAGGCTTGATTTTCCCTGGTGCTGGGACTGTGAGCTGCTATGTTTGGTAAGGAGCTGGGAATGCTCCCCAGGTGTCCCTCCTGACTTTAAAACGTGTGACTGTGCTTTCTGCTGGCTTGCTGCTGCCGCCACTAATGTTTCCACCACACCATGTCCTCTCCACCCCAGTTCTGCCCCTCCTACCAGTGTGGATGAATATTTCTTCTTTATATATTTGTTTGCTGGACTTACATGCAGTTTTATTTTCTGGAACTTCTGGTTGTCTCTAGTTTTGAGGTTGTTGTATTCCTTCTTAGTTGTGGAGGGAGATGCAGTGTGTCTGTCTACACCTCCATCTTGGCCGGAAGTCCTTTATATATTTTAAGACAGTTGTAGTAACTTTAATTTTTTGCTTTATTATTTATAAGCTTTTATAAAAGCTTTTAATGGAGATTCCTTGGGTACATCCAACATACTAGGCAGATAAGATTTAGAGATAAATCCAATATCTTTATACCCAAATGCTTGCAGTTGGTTACAAAATTATGTGGTGTTTTGTAAACCCAATAGGCTATCCTGTCCCTGGCTTCCTTCAGAGAGATCTGTTTAATGGCATCATTTACTATCGTCACTTTGGTGAAGAAATCTTTGAAGACTCTTTTGCATTTGTCCTTCGGGACAGCCATGAACCTCCAAACCTCTCAGCACCACAGGTAAGAGGCCATCTCTAAACACTTTTCCAAAGTCTTGTCTGCAGATGGGAATTCTGGGAGAAGTTATCAGAAAGTATGTGAAAATAAGTTTCATGTTTCAAAGATTGAGAAGTAATGGAGTAAGCAAAATTAAGTCAATTTGTTTACAACATCACTTCTCTACAATTTACTTTTCCAATAAGTTCTGTAGGTTTCTGTGTGTGGTGTTCCCCAGCTTTTTAACCATGGGAACCTTTTATACAGAACATCTCCCAAAATTTGCTGTTCTCATAGTACTCAAGAAAACACTGACATTTTATGTGTAGTGGTTAAAGTATAGGCTCTGGAGTTAGGCTGCCTATGTTTCTCTCCTATCCTTGACACAATTCACTGATTGATCTGTGCCTCATTTTCCTCATCTGTAAAATAGGGAATAATGCCCTTATGAAATGATTGTGAGAGTAAGTGAGATAATACATATGAAGTACTGAGAACTTTCTGGCACATAGTAAGTACATACTCAATAAATAAGTTAGCTATTATTTATTGTTGCTTTTGAAGAACCAAGTTTTACTATCACTCAAGGATATCATTTAAATATATTGAATGTAGAAGTAATTTGAAGGATATATTCTCATGAAAATTATAGAAAATGGGTTAGTGTAAGGTCTGGACAACTATAAAAGGGTAGACTCTTTGCAAAGAGAGTGTAATTAGTGGTAAGAGCGAAAAAAGAGAGCTGAAATAAGTGATCACCTACTATATACAGTTCTTTTCATTAGGCATTTTATACCTATTTTCTTGAAAGGTAACATGTATAGGGATCTAAGCAAATCTTGAATCAGCTCTAGAATAACTACTTATAGTATGTGTTCCTATTGGTTATATTATGTCTTCTCATGCCAAAGTCAGTCACATTAGCCAATGCATAGATGGCTGAGCAACTCATCTGTTTGTTAAGATAAAGTTAACAAAGGGTGATCAGGAAGAATGATGTCAGAGAGCCCAAAAATTGAAGGAAGAAGGTGGTCCTTGTTGAGAGGAATTGGAGAATAAGTGAGAAAATTCTCAATTCAACTGCTTATTGAATGACAAATCAACTCCTTTACAAAAAACAGCCCCTTCTTTCTGTCAATGTATTATACACTATTTCAAGATTCCATTTTTGTTTGAGGCCTTGGTTGATTTGGTAATCCTAAATGACAAGTATCAATAAGATTGATTTCTAAATCATCTGTTGTATCTATTCAAACTGAGCTTTGTTTCTTGTTAGAATACCATATCACTTTTAAGAGACTATATGTCTTTTTAAAAATGGAAAACTCAGGACTTCTTTTTTCTGTTCTTCTATTATATATTTTATAGGTTCTATTATTATTTATATTTATATCATATTTAATTTCAAATGTAGATGGTAGACCCCTTCATAATGAGGACCACAGTAATGAAAACTGCATTGAGATGAAATCATTTCTAAATCTTGGGAAATAGGTCAGACTACTGTAGCTCCAGTTATAAGGTTATTTTTTTCTGATTTATGTGTTTCTACAGAAGTATTCATAATCACAGTTTTCTCTGCTTTCTTCTCATTAAAATATGTTGAGAGGGAGAGAGGCAGGGAAGGTGGGGGAGAGAGAGAGAGAATGAATCTATAAATTTCCTCTGTATTCATGTACTGCCCTTTGTTCGGCTCCTAAATATTCTCCATCTCAGCTTTGTGTACTAACCTCTTTACCTGACATTTCTAAATGTATATCCCACCAGCATTTTAAAATCACCACATCCTCAGGCATCTAGTATATATTTTCCCCAAACTTGCTCAAAATCACTGTAACTAGAATGTCTGAAATCATCCCTATACCCTTTTGTCTTTAATATCTGAATAACCATAAGTCAAATAGTCTTACTAAATCTAGCAGATAAATTTCTTTCATCTGTCTATATTTCCCCACTTATTGCCATTGCTTTAGTTTCAACCTTCATCTTTTGGGGGCTAGAATATCCTTAGAATCCTTTACACAGTCGCTTGAAGAATTGGAGAAATGAGCAACATCTTTGTAATTGAGGACAATTAAAAATCCATTGATACAATAGCATTATGTGCAGTAGAATGCATCTAGTGTCCATTCCCCCAGTTCTCCCTTTTCTGCCCGGTGACAGTGTCAGTTTGGCTCCTCTCCAGACCGTGGGCCTGCTCTCAGCGATAACATCACCTGTTCTAGGAAGCTCTTTCTGATGCCTTCATTCCACAATTCCCCCAGGCTGAATCATATATATATGATTGGATTAACTCTGAGCTCACTGATGGTAGGAATCTTGAATTATTCATCTCTGTATCTTCACACCTTGGTACCTGACTCAGTGTATAACCTCAAAAACTATTGGTCCCAAAATGAACTCTGGTTCTTTCAACTTTTATTGAAATTAGAAAGAAATAGGAAAACTGAATTTTATAAGAACTGGGGATGAAGTGAGATGAGGAGGTAGTAAGTGCAAAGCTTATTCTTAAGAGTTTCCAGGAATCAGTGTGTGCATAGTGACAGAACAAGTATTTTATGTGAGTGTGCTGGTAAGAATTTTTGTGTTGTAAAACCCTGATACCTTCACTGAAAGTCCAATTTTTAAGGAACTAAAATGATGATCTAGTCTATTTGATTATTGCATCTTCAATTTGGACAAATATCTAGTCATGCCCTACAAATAAAAATGTATTTAAAATATTCAAAAAGAATTGGTAACTTTCAGCTGTTCAACTAAAAGTCCAGATAAGATGGTTATTTAATGGGAGCATTTGTAATCAGATGGTTCAACAGTCACTGAAAATTAAATAAGCTCAGGCATTGGATGGTTTAAGCCAGTGGTCCCCAACTTCTTTGCCACCAGGGACCACTTTTGTGGAAGACAATTTTTTCACGGAATTGGGTGGGGGGATGGTTTCGGGATGATTCAAGTGCATTACATTCAAGCCCATCTCCTGCTCTGTGGGCCAGTTCCTAACTGGCCCGGGGGTTGTGGACCCCTGGTTCAAGCCATACTGTTAAAACAGTTCCTTTGATAGAGGCAGAAATCAAGCATCTTATCTGGTGAGAAAGAATTTAATTAAAGCAAGAACAAAGTCTCATAAACGGGGTTGCTACTTGCCTTCTCTCATCCTTCCTAATTGGATACACCTACCGAGAGCTCTACCTGCACATCTATATAACAGCAAGAAACCCCTCCCTTTTTCTATCTTGGTTGTCATGACTGTCATCAAATAAAGCCTCTCACAGTCACTTTGCTTTAAAAAAAATTTCCTTCTTTATTTTTCTCGGTTGAGGCCTTTATAGAGCTTAAACCTTAGGAGGTTTTAAACCAGGAAAGGATAATGTTGGAAGTAAAAAAGAAAATGTAAAATAAGAATAGTAGAAAGAAGCAGAAAGAGAACGAAGAAATACAGGAAGAAAGAAAACAGATACCTCAAAGGCCTGTGGGTGAAGTGGAAAGAAGCAATGAACTGTGAGCAGATGAGAGAACAGGCACCCAGGGTGCGAGCATTCATAAGTCATACCTGAAAGTGGGTTGGCAAAACTAGCATTGGAAGTAATTCCTGGGGCAAGAATAGTACTGGAGGATGTCAAAGGAAGCTGTAAGATAAAGAATCATGGAGGAATCAAAGGCAGGGTGAAGAAAGGGTCAAGAACCCAGGTCGTCGACAAGGAAGTCAGACATCAGCCTGCAAAATATCATATTATGAACACTGAGGGTCAAGGGTAGGCTTTGTCATTTTGTAATACTGATTTGTCACTTCATATTCTGATTCCTTACAAGCCTGTCTCTGGGAGCTTGTGGACATAAGTAGATTGGAGGCAGGTAGGAGACCCCAGCAAGCAAGAAAGAGCACAGTGATTGGTCTGGGCACTAGTTTTCTGTTGTCTGGGAATGAGTATTTAATAATGTCTTTGTTAGAACCAAATTTCAGTAAAATAAGAACAGTTTATTTCTCTATAGAGTCTGTTAAAATAGGATTTTTCTCATACACACACATACGATAATTGTTTAAACATGCATAAATATGTAAAGACACATCAACTCAGGCAATCATAAAGCATGTTGAAAAATGTGCCCACCAAGAATTACTACAGGGGTATAAAAAAGCATGCTTGCACATTCTTTTTTTACCCAAAGAACCCATTGGAGAATAAATTAGCATGGAAAATGGTCTCTTTGAAGGCATAGTAACTATTGTTTCCTTATTAAATCCAGTTTTTCAATTAAGTGGAGTCTCACTGATCCACACTGTGGCTGGGAGGTTCCACAGAGAATTTCTGAACTTTGTAGATTAGCAAAAAACTATAATTGGAAAAAAAATTGTGACACAGACTCCAGGAGATGGGAGAAATGACTGTCATTGTGTTCTTTTTTTTTTGATAACTGGCTTTAGTTTTTAATTATTGAAATGCTTCATAATGTAGTAGTTGATAGGCTGTAGGCTTTTGTAAGAGTAATGAAGAATGGAGAAAGGGAATTAATTGATTGAACACCTAGTACTAAGTACTCACTGTGCTACTAACTATCTCATTCCATCCTGACAACACTTTGCTATAATGGCCATTGTTATTCCCAATGTGCAGAGTGAAAAACTGACCCCAATGGGTTCACTGAGTTGCTCCAGGGAGCACAGCTTGTAGGTGGCTAAGCTAATATTTCAGTATTTTCTATATTATAGTAAAAGCTTAACTATGTTTTTAGTTTTTGCTTTGTATGTCAACTTAAAAAGGAATTCACTTCATTTTCAAATTGTGTATTGTGAACACCATTATTATAGACAGTATTGGCATTGCTGATCTGTGCTTAAATAACTATCAAATTTATTAAAATAAACTAAATAAAAATAGACATTTATTAAATTAAAATAAATCAAAACCAAGATAAGAATACCCATGATAACAGGCAAATGTAGTATTGTAAGAGAGAATAAGTAACTGCTTTTTCATAGCCAGTTGTGGATTATTGTATGAAAATATGATGATTAAAGCTGCTGGGCAGAAAGGCTCCTTGCCCTCTAGCAGGACCCAGACCTGTGAGTGCGCTTTTACAAATTCTTAAAACCGCCAGTAGTGCATGTTGGCTTATTAAGCACTGGTGAAGTGCTTTCTACCTATAAGAGTGTGTGCAAGATGTTGTAGAGCTACAGAGATGAACAGACTATTTATTGACACCTGCTCTGTGTGAGAATTTTTATCTACACGGTGCTATTGTTTCATCCTCATAACAGGTCTGTGGGCCTGTTGGCACTAGGCTTAACATATATGTAGGAAAATAGATACTTAAAAAATTTAAGTGACATATTCAAAATCAATACCTACCAAGTGGTGGTATACTTAGATCTTTAATGGCTTGTTCATTGTTGAGTTAATGTGGTTTGTACTATACTATGATCCCCCCCCAATGGAACTTTCCATCTAGGAGAGCTGACCTGTGAACTACTAACAAATAATACAAGACAATAAAATAATAATGTGTGTTGAGGGATGAGCAAAATTCAGAAACAATTAATTCCACCTGAGAAATTGGAGAAAATTTTAAGAAAAGCCTTCAAGGGTAAGAAAAAAAATCAGGTTGCTGGAGAAAGTAGGAGAAAAGAATTCTTGATTAAAGAAACAAAGAGAGGCATGCTTACAGACTAGGATCCAGTCCTTTGTGTGCAACTAGAGGGCTGGGTTAATGTTGAAAGGAGTAAAAGATAAAGTTGAAAAATAGAGTTGTAAACTGTGGAGGATTTTATATATATTTTCACAATAAATATGTAAAAATAATTTTAATAACTCCATCTATAAATGACTCATGGACATGGACAATGGGGGGGGCATATGATTATGGGAGAAGGGGTGGGCTGGTGGGGGAGAGCAATGGGGGAAAAATGGGACAACTGTAATTGAAAAAAACAAAAAAACAAAAAATAGAACTCCATAATGTTGACCAAAAAAATCACTATGAAAATCAAAACCAAAACCAGATTATAGGGGGCCTTAGATGCCATGCTAGAGAGTTTGAATAATTCTATCCCTCTTGGGTGATTGTTTAAGATTTTTGAGGAGGTGAATAATCTGATTTGATTTGTACTTTTTAAAAAGAGAACACTAGAGCTATGTAAGTCTGGATTAGCTATTGAAGCTAGGGCTAACAGGAAGCTAGTGCAATAATGAAAGGAGGAAATTTTGAGAGCTGGATCTAGGCCAGTACCAGTAGGAATGACAGCTAGGATGGGAGTGGGGCTTGGAATTTTATAAGCAGAACCTCTGGGAGGTATATTATACATATGTGGGTAGAGAAGGATGAACCAAAAGTTATGTTAAGGTTTCTAGAATTAATGACTGAGTAGAGGGTGGTCAAAAAAGGACAGGTTGTTGGTGGAAGGGAGATGTAGAACTACCCATTCCATAACACTCCTGACTGCACTAACTATAATTATGGTAATTACATTCTTAAAATATAATATAAATGGGTGGAGAACATTCCATTTTTGGCTTGCATTCTTAATAGCTCCCACATAATTTCAGTGGAAGTATATATTAATGATGGTTTTTGAAAATTGTCAAAAATTACTGATTAAGTGATTGTGTGGTGTTCTCTTTGGCGTCTTTTTGATACTTCAAGTTAATGGTACAGATCATGTCTTTCCAGGTGGTGACCATTCATATCACTCCAGTGGATGACCAGCTTCCCAAAGAGGCTCCTGGAGTTTCTCGGCATTTGGTTGTCAAGGAAACTGAGGTGGCCTACATAACTAAGAAACATCTACATTTCATAGATACGGAATCATATGACAGGGAGCTGCTCTATACAGTAACAAGCCCTCCATTTTTCTCTTTCAGTCACAGGTATCTCCTTGAAAGGCCATCACCTGGGCTGTTAGTTGAGGGTTATGTTCTAGGACTAGAGAGTCAAAAGTGTCAATAGATAGTGCTGTGGTTCATTTGCTTTGTTGGTCAGACATGAGCTTATAATATTCTATTTAGCATTTATTCTAATCTCAAACTTATGCCTCCCTTCAAAAGTTGTATTAATGGGTAAGTTATGCATATATAGTTCTTAAGCTTAGTTGGCTTAAAACAGTCTTTAATTCAATTTTCTGAAGAGAATCCTTCTTTTTTGTTTTCAGTAAAATTTGCTGAGTCTTTATAATACTGTTTTTAGGCATAGCAGACCACAAAATAGACATATTCTATGATCCCAATCCAGAAAAGTGGCATGAATATACCTTTGGCTGGTAATGTATACATGATAACACGTGTACATAATACATTTTTAGGATGAGAATAATAAATCTCTTTTATGATGTCAAAGCATAAAATATTATACATATTTTTGCAGTAATGATAAGAATGGCATTAATGAGATTGGACTTAAGGCTAGAGTCCCCAACATATAAAGACAGAATATGGGAACTTAATATTTTATTTCTTCCCATGATGTGCTCTTTTAGTTTTTAAAAAATTTATA
Organism: Furipterus horrens; assembly: GCF_987537825.1. NCBI lineage: Eukaryota > Metazoa > Chordata > Mammalia > Chiroptera > Furipteridae > Furipterus > Furipterus horrens. Next base: position 140,990,619 of record NW_028327174.1, read on the forward strand.
GGCTATTTGACTTAATTTTTGTTACTTGAAAAATGAGCTGGTGTGTTCAATATTTCTCTTTAGACACTTGGATGCTGGGAAATTATTCATGGTGGATAGCATACCAAAGCTAACCAAAAATCCTGCAGCCCTGGGCTTGAAGTCATTCACTCAGGTAGGATGCTATGCTAAAATGTTTAAAATCATGATGGAACTGTCCTCTGAGAAGTCATAGTTCTCCTACTATTGCATTTGAGAATGATGGTCTTTGACATCTGCTACAAGCGGTTGATGTCTTCATTCCTTCTGCTTGTACATTTACATTAAGCATGCAACATCTATTTGACAGTGCTTGATCAAGTAGGATATGATTTCAAAATCTTGTAATTCAACACAGACTTTTGCACTGTTTTGATGGCAGGGACCTGGCACGTATGTTTTTATTTCACCAAATTCAGTTTGTCTAATATCCTACCATATCAGTGTGCAAGAACTGCTCATAGCAGAGTACACAAACTGGGTGGCTTAAAACAACTGAGATTCATTGCCTCACATGTCGCAGTCTGGCAGTCTGCAGTCAGGGTGCTGGCAGGGCCTTGCTCTTTCTGAAAGCATGTAGAAGAATCCCTCCTTTCCTCTTCCTAGCATCTGGTGGTTTGATGGCAACCTTCACCATTCTTTGGCTTGCAGATGTATTGCTCCGACCTCTGCCTGTCACCTGTGACCATCTTTTTCCCGTTTGTCTCTCTTCTCTTATTGTGAGTTTACCAGTTACATTAGATTAAAGGCTTACCCTACTCCACCATGATCTCACCTTAACTAAGTATATCTGCAACAACCCTGTTCCCAAGTGAAGTCACATTCTGAGGTACCAGGGGTTAGGTCTTTAGCATACCTTTTGGGGGGCACATTTCAACCTAAAACATCTACTACTTTCCAAAAATTTTTTATCAGTCTTCTCCCTACTCCTGTGGACCCTACTCTGAAGACTCCACAGTGGTCACTGTAATGCTGATGAATGTGCTTAAATAGCAGTTGCATCTGTAGTTGGGGGCTAATTATGCCTAATCTCATTGTAGTTAGGTGTTGTAAATGAGTATGTCAGCCCTGTGTGGTAAGGACTATTATTTTATCATTTCATTTATTTTACAGATATGGAAAAAGGGGCTTGACCAATATCACACAGCTACTTGAACTAGTAGAGCTTTCACATGAACTCTACTTATGGGGAAGTTGAGTTAAAATTCAAGTCTCCTGTCTTTTATAGAGTTGGCTGTCTTCAAGTACTTGATATATTTACGTACTTTCTTTGTCCTTTTTCCTCCTGATTTAAAAAAAATGTGGTTTATAAAGTAGATCATTTTGGAATCCTCAGGTTGATGATGGTGCATTTATACTATTCCACATTATTATTATGATAGTTCCTTTAGACTTATATCTCTGAAAGTCTAATCCTTGCAAATTGGCACCCATGTATCTGTCTCGATTTGCTTTACAGGATGCTGTGAACTATATGAAAGTGGCATACATGCCGCCTATGCATGATATAGGCTCCCATCCACAACACGTCCAGTTCACGTTTTCCATTAGTAACCAGCATGGCGGCACTTTGCACGGGATCTGCTTTAACATCACAGTTCTCCCAGTGGACAACCAAGTTCCTGAGGTTTGTGCAATGTTTGATAGAAAAATGAAAAGGAGAAATGACCTAAGGAAAGCAAGGAAGGAATTTAAGACTTACTGGAAATGCTAACTTTAGAGGCAATTTTAAAGAACTTTTTTATTTTCCAGTCATAGTGAAGGAAAATCATGGGGAGGGGAATCCTTCACCTCCCACGGGACTTTCTGTCTAAAAGTGAGATTTTCCAGTTGCTGCATTTGGCATTATTTTCAAAGCTTTATCAAAATCTCTTTCATTTCCTTTCCCTTCTGCTGAGTTTCATGTGCTGATCAGGGGAAGGGGATTAAATTATAGGTCTCTTAGCAACCAGAAGGGTTTATGTACTCTCACCGCAGGCTAGCGATGCTACTCTGTAATCTAAAGACGCTTTTAACTTTCCAAAATGAATTAAAATGGGCCCTTCCATTTTATCCAGTCCTACTCCTCAATGTTTATGAAGTTGTAGAGCACTGGGGTCTCTCATTAAAACTGAACTACAAAGATGACGCCTCCTAGATGGTCTTATCTGAGAAGTGGGGTTTATACTGGGAGTTTGTTCCATACTCAGCCTTCTCCCTGTCAGAGCACTAGACTTAATTGGTGTGGCTATTTTTCTTTTACTTTTTTATTGAATTTATTGAGATGACATTGGTTAATAAAATTACATAGGTTCCAGGTGTACAATTCTGTAATACATTATATATATATAGTATTGTGTGTTTATTGCCCCAAGTCAAATCTCCTTCCATCACTATTCACTCCCCCCTTTACCCTCTTCTATCTCCCCCATCCCCCTTTGCCTCTGGTAATCACCATACTGCTCTCTGGGTCTATGAGTTTGTTGTTTTTGCTTAATCCCATCACCCTTTTCACCTAGCTGTGCAATCTCCCTCCCCTTATCTATGAGTCTGTTTCTATTTTGTTTGTTAGTTTATTTTGTTCATTAGATTCCACATATAAGTGACATCATATGGCATTTGTCTTTCTCTGACTCACTTATTTCACTTAACATAATATTCTCCAGGTCCATCCATGCTGTCTCAAAGACTAAGATTTTCATCTTTTTTATGGCCAAGTAGTATTCCATTGTGTAAATGTACCACAGCTTTTTTGTCCACTTATCTACTGATAGACACTTGGGCTACTTCCAAATCTTGGCTAGTGTAAATAATGCTGCAGTGAACATAGAGGTGGTGCATATATTCCTTTGAATTAGTGCGGCTATTCCTGGGCCCATATTTTTCCACCTAAGAAGAAGAAAGACAAAGTAGGATTACCTATCCATTAGAAACCTGAGCAGACTAGAACTTAACAAATGTCTTATCCTCAAGGAAGTACGTCACTTCACAGGCAGGCACCTGGAATGTAGTCTGGAAAGCACTGACGCTCTCTTTCTTGCTCACTCCTCACCATCTCTGTACCTGCCCAAGGCTGTGGGGCACTGGGCTCACCCTGAAGGCACAAGGGGCTTACGCAACCCACAGAACTGGGTTGGGTAAAAAACAATATTCTTGAACAATGAGTTGCCAACATCAAGAGACTTTTTATCAAGTCTGGATTTTTGGCTTTTATTGAAAAATCGGAAGCGCTGACAACACTGAGCCCACATATCCCACAGCAATATTTGGAAAGGGCGTGTTCTCCAGTCACCAAAGTCCCCACCCAACTCTGCACAGCTGTTTACATTGCTGGCCTGACTCCTCAGGTCTGTGAGCTTGTGATTGTCTTAGAAAATTCCCAAAGGAACTCACACAAAATGATCTAAACTCTATTCTTCGCCTCCCTGTAGGAAACCAGATCACATTCCTGTGGAGAAAATAGTTTAGGAAACCAGCTAATTTGATTATATTTTATTCACACCATCCTTTTCTATGTATGAGATAGAGGCCTGAAATAGCCTGGCATCTAAAGGAGCTAAAGCTTTTTCGTGAGCAATCATGGAGAAATACTCTTTTACGCAAAGCAGTCCAAGTCTTTTCCTCAAGAAAGATGATCTGTGGGGAAAACCAAGAAGGATTCAGGTTGGTTGAATAGTTACAAGGACTTGGAGCTAAGGTGGCATAGTGGCTTCTGCCTTTTTTCTACAACCTATGGAACAAATTAAGTAGTAACTGAGAGACCTGAGAATAGTAGAAATAAAATTAAGTAAGTAGTTTTACTGAAGCCAGTCATAGGAGTGATTTTGTGATTTCAAATACCCACAGGTGGCCAGGCTGAATGATAACCCCCAGGGGACCAAGACACCATGGTAACTGGAAGTGTCAGAAACCTAAGCACTTGGTTCTGGCAGGGACTAAAAAGTTAATGATAATGAGTGGGGGCAAATTATCCTTATACTTTTATTTTTTGAAAGTTGTTCTAAGTATACACGTATTATATTTAAAAATCATTGACTGTAACAAAGTATATTCCTTGGGATAGTAATCAATGCACCTCAGGAGAAAACGAGGATGCAGACATGGACCTTGCTTCAAAGATAACACTCCTTTCTCAGTAAGAGTTCCTTTTCTTTCTCTTATAAACAGTGAAAATGTAGGTTTGGCAAGATGAGAGTAAGACATCTGAGGAGGGGTGGAGTGATGGTGGTGGCAGGGAGAGAAAGCTCTCGCTTTTTTGTTTTCCTTTGCTGCTGAAAATAGTTTATTAAAGAAGGGAGGGCAGCTATCTCAGGGTTGTCCGTCTCATAATCTCCACAGTCCAGAGGGCTGTCCTTGAGACATCTACAGATGCCCCTGGGCCAAGGGGAGAGCAGGGTTCTGAGTGGAGCTGCGACTTCTTGCTGACTTCTCCTTGTTGACTTCCCTTTCCTCACCTGTTCCTTGTCTCTTCCTCTTTGCAACTCTTCTTGGAAACGTTCTCCTTTCTGGGAGCAGCAGTGGCTCTGAAAAGAGAGTGCCTGCTTTCTTGGAGAATGCTGTGTCCTCACATTGGCAGGGCACACAGTCCCAGGCACCGCCTCGGGGCCCTCAGAGCCCAGACTTGGTATCCCCAGCGTCTGCGTGCTTTGCTTCTGTGTAGTAATACAAACCTGGAAGATGCTACGTTAAACAAACAACATTTTCTTACTGTAGGATCTCAGAGCTTTGAACATGGCTTATGTGCCTTATAAATCTCCAAGGTAGCAGTTTTCAAGACTTATTTGACACTGGCCAGCCCCTCTAACAAACTCTTTACATACAAACGAATTATTAGTCATCAAGCAGTGGGATATTCTATTATAAAATATTTTTATGGCTTCAATATATTTTTAATTTTGTTTTTTATTAATTTTTTAAGTATTTTTTATTACCATTTATCCCCTAAACCACCCCCCCCCGATCATCACCACACTGTTGTCCATGTCCATGAGTCCTTTTTCCTTTTTGCTCAGTCTTTCCACCTTCTAACACCCCCAGAACTGTCACCTGCTCTCTATGAGTCTGTTTCTATTTTGCTTCTTAGTTCAGTTTGTTCATTAGACTCCACACATGAGTGAAATCATACAGTATTTGTCTTTCTCTGACTGGCTTATTTCACTTAACATATTGTTCTGCAGGTCCATCCATACTGTTGCAAAAGGTAAAATTTTCTTCATTTTTACGGCTGAGTAGTATTCCATTGTGTAAATGTTCCATAGTTGTTTTATGCACTCATCTATTGATGGATACTTGGGCTGATTCCATATCTTGGCAATTGTAAATAATGCTGCAATGAACATAGGGTGTTCTTCTGAATTAGTGTTTTGAATTTCTTTGGATAGGTTCCTAGATGTGGGATCGCTGGGTCAAAAGGCAGTTCTATTTTTAATTTTTGGCAACATCTCCATACTGCTTTCCACAGTGGCTATACCAATCTGCATTCCCACTAACAGTGCAAAAGGGTTCCCCTTTCTCCATTTCCTTGTTAGCCCTTGTTTGTTGATTTATTGATGATAGCCATTCTGACTCGTGTGAGGTGGTATCTCACTGTGGTTTTAATTTCTCTTATGATTACTGATGTTGAGCACTTTTTCACATGTCTATTGGCCTTCTGTGTGTGTCCTCTTTGAAGAAGTATCTCTTCAGGTCTTTTGCCCATTTTTGAATTGGGTTTTTTATTTTCGGTGTTGATCTTTATTAACTTCTTTATAAATTTTTGATATTAAAATCTTATAAGATGTATTGGGGAATATATTCTCGCATTCCCTGGGTTGACTTTTCACTTTGTTGATGATTTCCTTTGTTGTGCAAAAACTTTTTAGTTCTTTTTTTAAAATATATTTTATTGATTATGTTGTTAAAATAGTTCCAATTTTTTTCCCCTTTGCTCCCCTCTGCCCAGTACTCCTCTTCCCTCCAGCAATCCCACACCCCTTAGTACATGTTCATGGGTCATGCATAAAAGTTCTTTAGCTTCATCTCTTCCTACATTATTCTTAACTTCCTCCTGTCTATTTTGTACCAACCAATTATGCTTCTTAGTCCCTGCACCATTTTCCCATTACTACCCTTTCTGCCACCCAGCTGATAACCTTCCAAATGATCCCCATACCTATGATTCTGTTCCTATTCTGGTTTGCTTAGTTGGATTTTGTTTTTATTTTTTAGATTCAGTTGATAGTTGTAAGTTTGTTGTCATTTTAGTGTTCATAGTTTTGATCTTCTTTTTCTTAATTAAGTCTCTTTAACATTTTATATAATAATGGCTTGGTGATAATGAACTCTTTTAGCTTTACCTTGTCTGGGAAGCACTTCATCTGTCCTTCCATTCCAAATGATAGCTTTGCTGGATAGAGTAATCTTCATTGTAGGCCCTTGCTTTTCATCACCTTGAATACTTCTTGCCAGTCCCTTCTTGCCTGCAAAGTTTCTTTTGAGAAATCAGCTGATAGTCTTAAAAGCACCCCTTTGTAGGTAACACTCTGCTTTTTTCTTTCTGCTTTTAAAATTCTTTATCTTGAACCTTTGGCATTTTAATTATGATGAGTCTTGGTATGGTCCTCCTTAGGTCTAGCTTGTTTGCGACTCTCTGTGCTTCCTGGACTTGTATATCTATCTCTTTCACCAGATTAGGGAAGTTTTCCTTCATTATTTTTTCACATAAGCTTTCAATTTCTTGCTCTTCCTCTTCTCCTCTGGCACCCTTATGATTTGGATGTTGGCATGTTTAAAGTTGTCCCAGAGGTCCCTAAGTCTCTCCTCATTGTTTTCAATTCTTGTTTCTTCATTCTGTACTGGTTGGCTGGATTTTTTTTTCCTTAGGTTCCAAATCATTGATTTGAACCCCAATTTCTTTCCCTTCACCATTGGTTTTGTGTGGATTTTCCTTCGCTTCACTTAGCATAGCCTTCACTTCTTCCATTATGGGTTTGCCATACTCAAGCACATCTGTCAAGTCTGTGAGCATCTTTATCACCAGTGTTTTGAATTATGTGTTTGTGAGGTTGGCTATCTCCTCATCACTTAGTTCTCCAACTGGAACCTTGATCCATTTCCTCTTTTGGGCCATACTTCTCTGTCTCCTCATTCTGACAGGCTCCTGTGTTTGTTTGCCTCTGTGTCTTAGAGCTGTCACTCCTGTTATGTTGTAAGGGGCGGAGCCTTAGGTATTTGTCAGTATAGGACAACCTGTTTTACCATATTGTGGTGCTGTATGTGGGGGAGGGGTCTGAGAGGGAGCAATGCTGCTTGCTCAGCACTTGCCCCTTTTCCAGACACTTCTCCCACTTCTGTATGGGACTGGCGCCTCTCTAGCTATTGTCTTGGCCATCATTCCCAGAGTGGGTGGGTCTGCAGATGTTCTAGGACCATGAGGGCCCTTTAAACAAGCAGACTCTGCTGAGAGACTGGCAATTTCTTCCTCTGCCCGTTCAGAAGCAATGAGGCTTTATTTTCCCTGGTGCTGGAATGGTGAACTGTGGGGTCTGGTCAGGAGCCTGGAATGCTCCCCAGGTGTCCCACCTGACTTTTTAAAATGTGGAAATGCGCTTTCCACTGGCCTGCTAGTGCCGCAGCTTCTGCTGCCACCACACCGCATCCTCTCTGCCCTGGCTCCACCCTGCCTACCTGTCTGGATAAGTATTTCTTCTTTCTTTCTTTATTTTTTTGTTGGACTTCCATGCAGCTCAATTTTCTGGAACTTCTGGTTGTCTCTAGTTTTGAGGTAGCTGTATTTTTTCTTCGTTGTAGAGGGAGACCCAGCGTGTCTGTCTAGGTCTCCATCTTGGCCAGAAGTCTGAAAAATTTTTAGTTTGATGTTGTCCGTTTTACTTATTTTTTCTTTTGTTTCTCTTGCCTGAAGAGATATATCAGTTAAATATTGCTATGAGCAATGTCTGAGATGTTACTGCCTATGTTTCCTTCTAGAATTTTTATGGTTGTGGGTCTAATATTTAAGTTTTTAATCCATTTTAATTTTTTTCTTATTCTTACTAAAAAAATTAATAAGAAGGTGCTCTATTTTAATTTTTCTGCATGTATTGGGTTGGCCAAAAGACCATATGATTTTTTTCTATAAAATAAAAAACATATTTTTTATTTTCACCAATAACTGTTGACTTGAACATTTTGAGTATGTGTGCTATCTGCCAGGTGGTATAATATTGATTGTTCTTAATTAATGTTTCTATTTGATTGCTATCAATTTCAACTGGTCTAACCAACTGTGGAACATCATTCAGCAAGAAATCTCTAGCACAAAATTTTGGAAACCACTTTCGACACATTAGATCAGTCACAGAACCTTCTTCATATACTACACAAATCTTACTTTACATTTCAGCTGCATTTTAACCTTTTTTGAAATAATAAAGCATAATATGCCAAATATGTTGCTTATTTTCTTCCATCTTCAATATTAAAATGGTTACACAAAAACTCACCAATTTTTATGTTTTTAAAAAAATGGCACAATAACCTAACAAAACTCTTTCGAATAAAGTTAAAGACAATTAAGCACTACTAGAGCCATCTTACAAACAACAGGCAAATAAACAAACAAAATTCCTGGCTAACCCATTATCTGTCCAATTTTTCCAGCACCATTTATTGAATAAACTATCTTTAACCCATTGTATGTGCTTGCTTCCTCTGTCGAGTGTTAATTGACAATAAAGGTGTGGGTTTATTTCTGGGCTGTCTATTATGTTCCATTGATCTATGTATCTGTTTTATTCCAGTACCATACTGTTTTGATTACCTGGCCTTATAATATAGTTTGATATTAGGTAACATGATTCCTCCAACTTTGTTCTTCTTTCTCAGAATGGCTGTTGCTCTGCAGTGCCTTTTGTTGTTTCATTTAAATTTTTGAAATATTTGTTCTGGTTCTATGAAATATGTTATTGGAGTCTTGATAGGAATTGTGTTGAATCTATAGATTTCTTTGTGTAGCATGGACATTTCTATGATGTTAATCATTCCTATCCATGAACATGGTATGTACCTCCATGTATTTTATCTTCTTCAGTTCTTTCTTCAGAGTCTTATAATTTTCTGAGTGTAGGTCTTTTACAACATTTACTAGATTTATTCCTCAGTATTTTTTTGAAGCAATTACAAATGGGTTTGTTTTCTTAATTTTCCTTTCTGATAGTTTATTGTTGGCATATAAAAATGCAACTGATTTCTTCATATAATTTTGTATTCTGCTATTTTGCTGAATTCATTGATGCGTTCTAGTAGTTTCTTGGTAGCATCTTTAGGGTTCTCTGTGTACAGTATCTTCTCATCTGCAAATAGACAGTTTTCCTTCTTCCTTTCTAATTTTAATGTTTTTTATTTTCTCTTTTTGTCTTATTGCTATGGCTAGGACTTCCGTACTATGTTGAATAAGAGAGGTGAAAGCAGACATCTCTTTTTTTGAGCTCTTAAGGGGAAATGTATAGTTTTTTGCCCATTGAGTATGATGCTGGAAGTGGCTTTGTCATATATGGCCTTCATTATGTTTAAGTGTGGTCCCTCTATACCCACTTTGCTGAGTTCCTATTATAATTGTGTGCTGGATTTTATCAGATACTTTTTCTGCATCTATTGGTATGATCATGTGGTTTTTATTCTTTATTTTGTTTATGTGGTGAATCACGTCTATTAATTTGCAATTGCTGCACTAACCTTGCACTCCTGGAATAAACTGCACGTGATCATGGTATATGATATTTTTTATGTATTCCTGTATTTGGTTTGCAAATATTTTGTTGTGGATTTTAGCATCTACGTTCATCAGGAATATTGGCCTATAATTTTCTTTCTTTGTAGTGTCTTTATCTGGTTTTGGAATTATGAAAATGCTGGAATCATAAAATGAGCTTGGAAGTTTCCTCTTCTCGAACTTTTTGAAGTAGTTTGAGAAGGAAAGGTGTTAGTTATTCTCAGAATATTTCATGAAAATTCATCTGTGAAGCCATGCAGTCCAGGACTTTTGTTTGTTGGGAGTTTTTTCATTACTACTTCAATGTCACTAAGTGTAATCTGTCTATACAGATTCTTTGATTCTTCCAGATATGACTTTGTAAGATTGTATATTTCTAGGAATTTATCCATTTCATCCAGGTTGTCCAGTTTGTTGGCATTTAGTTTTTCATAGTATTTTCTTACAATCCTTTGTATTTCTTTGGTGTCAGGTGTTGTTTCTCCTCTTTCATTTATGATTTTATTTATTTGGGTTCTCTTTCCCTTTCTTGATGAATCTGGTTAAAGGTTTGTCAATATTATTTATCTTTCAAAGATTCATTGATCTTTTGTATCATTTTTTATTTTTATATATTTTTAAAAGATTTTATTTATTTATTTTTAGAGAGAGGGGAAGGATGGGATAAAGAAAAGGAGAGAAACATCAGTGTGTGATTGCCTTTTACATGCCCACAACTGGGGACCTGGGCTGTAACCCAGGCATGTGGCCTGTTGGGGAATTGAACCAGTGACCCTTCGGTCCACAGGCCAGCGCTCAATCTACTGAGCCACAACAGCTAGGGCTGTATCACTTTTAAAAGACTCTCTGTTGTGTATTTCTGCTCTGATTTTTATTATTTTCTTCCTTCTACTACTTTGGGCTTTGTTTGTTGCTCTTATTCAATTTCCTTTAACTGTGAAGTTAGATTATTTGTTTGAGCTTTTTCTTGTTTCTTGAGATAGGCCTATCATGTTATATATATCTTTTTTAGAACTACTTTCCCTCATCCCACAGATTTTGGGTTGTTGTGTCCTCATTTTCACTTGTATTTGGTGTCTTTTTGATATCTTCCTTGATCTCATTGTTGGCCCACTCATTGTTTAATAACATGTTATTAACTTCCATGTCTTTGTATTCTTTAAATTTTCTTCTTGTGACTGATTTCTAGTTGCATAGCCTTATTCTCAGAGAAGATGCTTGATATGATTTCAATCCTTTTAAATTTATTTATGCTTTCTCTGGGTCCTAAATGTGGCCTCTTCTAGAAACATCCCTTGTGCACTTGAAAAGTATGTATATTCTGCTGCTTTGGGATGAAATGCTCTGTAGGTATCAATTTGGAGTGACATGCTTTGTGCATGTGATCTAGCATGTTGTTCAAGGCCACTGTGTCCTTATTGATTTTCTGCCTGTAAGATCAATCCATTGAAGTCAATGGGGTGTTAAAATCCCCTACTATGAGTGTATTTCTGTGGACCTCTTTCTTTATATGTATCAGTGTTTGCTTTACATATTTAGGTGCTCCTATGTTGGATGCATAAATGTTTACTAGGGTTATATCCTCTTGTTGAATTGTTTCATTTATCATTATGTAGTGTCCTTCTTTGTCTCTTACTATAGCCTTGCTATTATAAAGTTTCTTTTGTTGGATATAGGTATTGCTACCCCAGTATTTTCCCCTTTCCATTTGAATGAAATATCGTTTTCTATTCTTTTACTTTTAGTATGTGTATATCTTTCAATCTGAGGTGGGTCTCCTGGAGGCAGCATATATGCAGATCTTTTTTTCTTATCCATTCAGCTACTCTAAGTTTTTTGATTGGAGCCTTTAAGCCATTTACATTTAAAGTGTTTATTGATAGATATGTATGTAGTGCCATTTTATTTTAAAATTATTTTCCTCTGCCCCCCCCCCCTTGTTCTCCTTCTTCCTCAAGCAAGCCCTTTAACATTTGTTGCAGTACTGGGTTGGTGTTAAGAAACTCCCTTAGCTTTCTCTTGTCTGGGAAGCTTTTCATTTCTTCCTCAATTTCAAATAATAGACTTGCTGCATAAAATAGTCTTGGTTGTGTTGGCCTTTTAAGAGGCTCTCTCTTTCTCTAGTCATCTCTCCCTGGCAGACAGAAACTCCACTGCTTTTCACAGATGTATGTTATTTGGGTGCCTTTCCTGGTTCTGGTACTCTAAGCTGAGTTGCCCAGCTTGGGGTTTAGACCCCACTCTTCTCAGTGGGAACCCTCTAGCTGCTGAAATATTACTCTGGATCTTTAGCTGCCACTCTGGGAACCCAGCTAGCTGTGTTGTGCCCCCACACTTCCTTCCAGTCTCGTTGTGGTGATGCAGTTTCTTCCATATGTCCTTGGCTATAAGGCTTCTCTCCAGTTAGTGTTCAGTTGGTTTTTCAGGATGATTTTTCTATAATTTAGTTGTAATTCAAGTTTGGTCCTGGGAGAAGGTTAGTGTAGCTTCCACCAACTCTGTTACTGTCTTGGATTGGCTTCAATATTTAAGTCTAATATTTGAGTAAATATATTTCCCATGGAATGTTCAAATTCTGATCTTCAGTTTCCCTGCTCCACTTCCATCTCTGAAATACTATAGCTAATGTTTAAAAACTTGAATTATTTTCCCAAATCTTGAAGAATTTTTAAGTTGAAGAACAGAGATGGATTGTTTCTCTAGGGGAATTTCATATAGGTTTTGCTCACTTTTGTAGATTAAGGTATATATCCAGAGAAGGAAAACTCTGACTCCAAAAAACCTCCGCTGCCTTGCAGCATACCTCTTCAGGGGAAAGGCTAAGGGAGTAAACCCCGACAGAAAATCCGGAGCCGGAGTCCCTAAGGCGGTTTGACGTTGTAGTCAACACCGGCAACTCCTGCGGCGCACCTGAAGCCAAGCTGTATTGACTCCGTCTTTCCCTTGGACCCTTCAGCTGCGAAGAGAGGGGCGGTCTGCTGCATGGGCAACAGCAGACCCTCCATATCCCCCTGGCCAGGCTCTGCAGCTTCAGCTTCACTGGAGAGGACACTCCAGCGTCATCGCAAGATGTCGATTCAACACGGGAGGAGACAGATACCGTGTCACTTCCGAGTCGGACTGCACAACCATTCTCGGTGGTGCAGATAGACTCTTAAGAAGCTACACCATCGTCTCTCGAGACGGACGGCTGCCGACGATATATATATATATATATATATATATATATATATATATATATAGAGAGAGAGAGAGAGAGAGAGAGAGAGAGAGAGAGAGAGAGAGAGAGGAAGAGAGAGAGAGAGAGAGAGAGCGCGATGGTAGGTGTGGACATGATAATGATGTTATTATTTTCTCATGTTAGGTCCACTGATAGTAACCAATTTGCTTTTACTATACAGGTTCTGGAATAAATGACATGCAGATACTTTCAGGTTCTTTGTATCCATCAATGCTTAGAATCTGAAACGTTTTGTAAACAGTATTTCTCAGCTTAGATGTTCAGCTATGAATTTTACCACATTCTTGAAAAATTATTTAACAAGTGAATATGATACTGAAACTTTTTTATTGCTTTAATGAGATCTTCTTCAGGGATACCTCATGGAACAAGGCTTTAAATGTTTCTTTCCTTCTGTCTAGGTACTCACCAATTCTCTGAGAGTGGCTGAGGGAGGTCACTGCGTTGTCAGCACGGAGCACATTCTGGTTTCTGACATGGATACCAAACCGGACAATATCTACCTGTCCCTGCAGAGACTGCCTCAACATGGAACAGTAGAGCTGGATGGGTTCCCTCTAAACACAGGGGGCACATTTTCTTGGGGAGACCTTCATGCCTTAAAAGTTAGGTTAGAACATTTCCTGGCTTTTTTTCTTTACATGCTTTGACTCCCATCTGGTTCAACTGTGATGAAGAGGAAAAGAAAGAAGTTCATCCAATTCAGTCAGAAGTACTAACTTGCCACTTAGTACTTTTGAGGGTCAGCTGAAAATTAGAAATAAAAAATTTTTAATTTTCTTCCAGACAGTTTCTTTCCCTCCGGCTTGCTGTAGCGATAGGGATGACTTTATGGATATTTAAACAGCAAAAATTCATTACCATGAATATTAAATTTGCTGAAAGAGTATATATCACAAGAAATAGCAGTTAAACTAGATGAATATAGACTGAAATAATCTGTAAGGTTAATCTACATAATTGAACTTGGCTTTAAGAAAAGACAATTTCATAACACTGGAAACCAGAGGACAGAATTCTGTTGATCAATGCTTTAATGTATTATAAATTTCATTGCATGCTATTGGGAAGGGGATTTGCATGCAGACAAATAGGATAGGCTCAGTAGGTAGGGCATGGAGTAGGACTTGACTCTCTGACAGTCAGGGATAGAGCAATCTCTGCCTCATGGTCCTAAGGTCGTTCCCTTACCTTGAACTTAGTCTTTCACAGTTCTGTAAGAAAATTTTCTACAAAATCTAGTAATAAAGACCCTTCTATAAAACAGTGCAAGACACTCAAAAACAATGGTGAGGTAGAGCAACATACTGGGTAATTTCTCACAGGTTCAAGTTATACATAGAAATTTTGGCCTTTCCGATAGAGTATAGTAGAAAGTATTAGGCATCAAATGCTTAGTTCCACACTTGAAAGTTTACTAGGAAATAAGATTTGTGCCCAGCAACATCAATTTCATCTGATAATTTTGTTACATTATTTATGTATAGTCTCCAATATCCTTACTCTTTTCACCACTCTTATCCTCATTAAAATGTCCTTTCCTTTTCTTTTGAGATCTCAGTTCTTAGCTACATGTGTGAGAGCTGTTTAAGTAATTCTGCTCGGGTGTGAATGATGGCTAGGAAAAGAAAAGTACCAATATTAGCCAGCATATATACTTTCAGCATTCTTCTAGAGATTTGCAATTATGTTTTTTAAAAAATTTACTTTTCATGTCAATCAAGCCTGACAAGCTGGATGGTTCTGTTCTTGTGTTATAGTTGAAACTAAGGTACAAAGAGGTGAGGTCACTTAGCTAGTATATGGCAGAGTCTGGTTATAAAAGAAGTTCTGTTTGACCGCAGAGCCATGCCTTTGGATATGTAGTCCTAGTCCCACTTGGCTCTTTCAGACATTTTAGCATGGTAAGATAGCATTAGCACATTATCTCATACCAATCTAATTTGCTGAAAACATCAGGGAGCATGAGCAAGTGAAGTATAGGAGGCAGCTTGTGGGAGAGATACTGGGGGCAAGAGGTGAGCCTTCTCCACCATTGGAATAGAATCCCAACGCCCTAGCCAGAGTAGGGGGAGACTAGTCCTGAGAAAAATACCTTTTAACTTTGGAATTTTTCATTTATAAGTATTTTATATATATGTTCAACATACTATACTATTTTTAATGCAACATCCTTTTTTTAAAACCAACTTTGTCGATATATAATTTACATGCCTTTCATACATAATTCACTCATTTAGGTATACAATTCAGTGGCTTTCCATATAATCAACTCTCACAATAATCAATTTTAAAATGGTTTTACTACCCCAAAAAGAAATCCTGTGCCCTTTATCTGTCCCATCTCTCCAATTCTTCTTCATCTCCCAGCTCTAGACAACCACTCATCTATTTTCTATCTTTGTAGACTTGCCTGTTCAGGGCACTTCATATAAATGGTATCATACAACATGTAGTACTTTGTGACTGGCTTCTAATGGAACTTCTAATTTAATTTTATAATTCTTATTTTCTTTCCTGAGTATCTTAAACAGATCATTGATAAGGTAAAAACTTGGCTCAGTGCAAAAGCTATTTGGAATTTAGCAAGTAAAAAATGGAAATTCTAGGAACAATTTATTTAAGAAACTTCACTGAGAATTAAGGGAAAATGAGTCCAGAAGAGACAATGTGAAAATATTTTTAAGTCTGAAAGTTTTATAGATTGAGAGGAGGAGAGGTAGTAAACAGAAAAGGGAAAATGATAGAAAAGAAGCAATAAATATTTCATAGGTCAAAGTTTTAGAGAAGAGCTGAATAGATCCAGAGCACAGGCAGAAGGATTAGCCTTAAAAGTAAAGGAGGAGGGGAACTCCTCCAAATTCACATAGTGTCCCACCTTACCTGTCTACTGCCCAGTCTCAGAGTTCCCCTGGCACCAACCAGTGTTTTCTGTAAGTAGTCAGATCTGCACCAACTGGATTCTATTGTCACAGTGGCAAGCTAAAGGGCTGCTTTTGGATTTGGGGTGAAATTAAGAATGCATATGACATATTTTTCCAGGGTAGAGCAATTTTATACTCAGGGATACTTGAATAATTAAATATGATTATCCTGTGTTTTGCGATACTTATTTTTTGAACGTATGACCAAAGTCACAGATGAGCTCCATGGATGTGTTAGGCATCTCAGAATACTCTCATAGTGGCCTTGAGAGGTTATGACAAATGTCCTCCCCACAGATATCAGCATGATGGATCTGAGATACTTCAGGATGACGTACACTTGGAGGTCACAGATGGCACCAATTCAGTAAAATTTGTTCTACACATTGAGGTGAGTAGAAAGTTTCCTCCTTGGTTCACATAGAAATGGAGCAACTGGTTTAGAAACCTCTTAGAGTCCCTGATAGAATTTAAAGCACACAGTCTTGTTCAAAGACGAGAATGCCTGCTTACATCTTTGAATGTCTCAGGACAGAAAATAGAGAGCAAACTTGTATTGGTGAAACGGGCAGACTGTTTTCTTTCTCCAATCCATTTAAAGATAGAGATGCTCTGGCCTCAAACCCATATACTTAACATAAAAAGCAATTGATTTTATGTATAAATTATTTCTAATATTTTTGAGCTGTAATATTCAACCTGCAGCTGGGCAGCTTAGACTAGCATCGCTAGGATTTTCTCTGGAGTGTGGAAGAAGCTATGTCTATATATGTATGGTGGCCCTTTGTGAATTGGCCTGAGGTGTGTTTGAAATGATGATATTCCCTCTCTCCACAACTGAAGAAAAATCTGCACATAAGGTTGAGTATATCCACAAAGGCCTGATGGAAAACCCCATGTTTTGCTGTTGAGTGACCATCCAGATCTATAAGCATAACTCATAGGATTTGCAGATATTTATAGTTAGAGACAAAGGAAAGTCTTCAAAAAGACTCATTAGGCTTGTGGAAGAGCCACTAATTATTCTTACTGCACTAAATTCTATTTCTGTTTGAATTTTGTCAGATCTTTGTGATATGAAATTATTATTTGTGATAATAATAATGTGTTTGTAAAATATTTTACAGTTAATAATTAATTAAGAATGACTACATCCATCTAGTGTTTGAAGTAGACAGGGAAGAAATTATCCCCATTTTATGGTGAAGGACATGTAGGTCCAAGGAGGTTCAATGACTTGCCTAAAGTCATTATCTTGACTGTGTATGTAGACCTGGGCTGGTACCTCCACTCTCTGTTCCTTAGACCAATGTTCCTTCCTCCTCACCACTGCCACAGCTGTAAATTACCAAGTGATTATAATTATCATGCTTGCTAAGATTTCGTGAGTACTTATCCATGCCAGTCACAATGAAGAGCTTCTTCCTTCCATTTTTCCACTTAATCCTGATGATGGCCTGTTCTAGGTGAAGAACAGTATGTTATTTCAGCTTCAATAAGAAAAATTATTTTTTATTGGCAGACCTTCATATATAGAGAGAGCATTTCTGAGTTACATATTTTTTCCAGAAAAGCAAATTTTAGGGGAAAAAATCCAACCCCATTTATCTTCCATTGTTGACCATCTTCTTTTTTTAAAAAATATGCTTTATTGATTATGCTTACAGTTGTCCCAATTTCTTTTCCCTTTGTTCCCCTCCACCCAGTGACCCACCTCCCTCAGGTTGTCCACCCCCTCCTTAGTCTATGCCCATTGGTTGTGCATATAGTTCTTCTCAACATCTTCCTATCTACTCCACTCCATTTTACTATGCTTCTTAATTCCTGTATTATCTCTCTCCATTTTCCCACATCCCACTCCCAGGTGACCTCCCCCCAATATGTTCCCCATACCTATAATTCTTTTCCTATTCTCGTTGCCTACTTAGTTTGCCTTTGTTTTGATTCCCTAGCTTCTGTTGTCTGTTGTTGTGATACAGTTTTCATTTTAATGTTCATAGTTTTGATCCTCTTTGTCCTAAATAAGTCCCTTTAACATTTCATATAACAGTGGTTTGGATCTGATGAACTCCTTCAGTTTTACTTTGTCCTGGCAGCACTTTCTCTGCCCTTCTATTCTGAATGACAGCTTCACTGGATAGAGTAATCGTGGTTGTAGGTTTTTGCTTTTCATTCCTTTGAATATTTCTTGCCAGTCCCTTCTTGCCTTCAGATTTTCTTTTGAGAAATCAGCTGATAGTCTTACTGGGACCCCTTTGTACATAATTCTCTTTTTCTCTCTTGATGCTTTTAAGATTCTCTCTTGATCCGTAATTTTTGACTTTTTAAAAAAATAATTAATTAATTTATTTGTTTAATTAATTAATTATTTTTATTTATTTTTTGTTTTTTTAGAGAGAGGGGAAAGGTGAAAGAGAGGGAGAGAAAGATCACTGTGTGGTTGCCTCTCACTCGCACCCCTAACTGGGGACCTGATGTGCAACCTAGTAATGTGCCCTGACAGGGAATCGAACCAGCGACACTTGGCTCGCAGGCCGATGCTCAATCCACTGAGCCACAGCAGCCAGGGCAATTTTTGACATTTTGATTATAATGTGTCTTGGTGTGGTTCTCCCTGGGTCCAGTTTTTTTGGAACTCTGTGTGCTTCCTGGACCTGTAAGTCTATTTCCTTCCCCAAGTTAGGGAAGTTCTGCTTCATTATTTTTTCACATACTTTTTCAACTTCTTGTTGTTCTTCACCTTCTAGCAACCCTATGAATCAAATGTTTGTCAACTTATAGCTGTCCCATAGGTTTCTGAGCCTCTCCTCATTTTCCTCACTTTTCATTATATCTTTCTGCACTGGTTGACTGTTCCTTCCCTATGTTCCAATTTGTTTATTTGATCCCTGGTTTTCTTTCCCTCACCATTTGTTTTGTATGTGTTCTCGTTAATTTCAGCAGGACTAGCCTTCATTCCTTCTCTGTCTTGTTTAAGATCTGCTGTCAGGTTTATAAGCATTCTTATAACCAAAGCTCTGAATTGTGCCACAGAAAGATTTCCTATCTGCTGATCCGTTAGATCAAATATTTGCTGTCTGGTCAGCTGCATCACTGGGATCTCTATCATGATCTCTGTCATCCTGACAGTTTTGTGTCTACCTTTGCTTCCTGGGTGGGGCTGTCACACCTCCTATGCTATAGTGGGCAGAGCTCTATGCACTTGTCACTGCTGGGCAACCCTTCTCACCACGCTGTGGTGTTTTGTGTGGGGGCGGGGGTCCAAGATGGATTCTTGCTGTTTACTCTCCGCTGAGAGACTGTGAACTTCTTCCTCCATCCCCCCACTCCTGGCCTTCACATTCCAGCAATGGGGATCTGCCTTCCTCAGCATTGGAATCATGAGCTGTTGGGTTTGGTCTGCAGCTAGGGTTGCTCCCTAGGTGTTTCTTGCCTCTTTTTAAATACAGCTGTCTGTACTTACTGCCATCCTGCTGCTGTTGCTGCAGCTGCTGCTTTCTACACAGCTTGACCTTTCCACCCTGGCTTCGCCCCTCCTAGCTGTCTGGATGAGCACCACTTCTTTATAACTTCATATGTTGGACTTCAATGTAGCTTTATTTTCTGGAACTTCTGGTTATTACTGGTTTTGCGGTAGATGTGTTCCTTCTTAGTTGTGGAGGGAGACAGAGCATGTCTGTCTACGCCTCCATCTTGGTTGGAAGTCCATCTTCTTATTAAGGGCAATAAGCAGTGCGTTTGGGGAAAACAATGTGTTTATTTTTCTTTTCTAGACAAAAGGGCATGGCCTCTGAATGCCAGTCAGAAGTAAAAACAGTTTTTAGACAATTACGTGTTATTGTTTTTTATCTATGAGGAATGTTTTAATTCTGTTGCCTGTTGACGGTATTATTCATTTGAGGCTGAGACTATTTATGAACTGCTGCAAGATGGTGATCATAAATGTATTGGTGAGATTCATTGATTGGTTGTCAAGACCAATAATAAAAATGGTCTTTAATGAATCCACTCAGTGGGCTTGAATGAAGATATTGTTTACTTATAAGCCAATAGAAAATAAAATATTATTAATGATTAAATAAATAAGGCTGGGTTTCTACCACCCCTTCCCTCTATCCATGAAAGGAAAGTGTCAACATAATTTCATATATGCTTGTTGTAGAATGTAACAGCTGTTTAAAGAGCAGGGTAATCAGGACATATATGCAGGGTTACATTCATTTATTCATTCATGCCATAAATATTTAACTAGTGTCTTCTTTTCTGACTTTTCTTATTTGTTCATTTTTATTGTGTTTTTTTCCATTACCATTTATCCCTTCTATACCCTCTTCTACCTACACCCCTTTCCCCCCTTAAGAGTATCTTCTATATGCCAGGTCCTATGCTAGATGCTTAGGATATGATGATGAATGAGACAAATAAAGCTTACAGGCAAAGAATGAAGGCAGACATTAAAAAGATTATCACTAAAATAATTAGTTAAAATATGGATGTGTCCTACAAATAAATGGGGTGCTAAAAGAGAATACATAGTATAAGTTCCTAAATGAGTCTGAGTTGTCAAGGAAGATTTTCCTGAGGAATGCACATATGACCTGGGGTAAGAGATAGCCAAGCAAAGAGCTGGGGGCAGAGATAGGATGCTAGGTGGCACAAAGACCGGAGATGGGAGGAATGCAGTGTTTTGGGATGAAAACAGAGTGGGGTGGCAAAGGCACCCCATGGCATGGGATGAAGCCATAGACATCCTAGGAGAAGCACTGCAAAGCCATTAAAGGTTCCCGCAGGGCAGTGACTTGATGAGAGCCAAATTTTCAAAGATCCCCTCTGGCTGAAGCATGGGGGAAGGACACGTAGGGCTGAGAGTATTCACAGGCTGGACTTGGCAAATCAACTTGCAGCCTACACCAGGTTGTGGCTGTGAACTCAGGAGGCATGGCCTTCATTCCCATTTAGAAGACATCCATTTTCAAATTTCTTCATCATCTTTTAAAATTCTGAGACCAGTGTAAGTCTATTCTGCTTTCTTTCCCTTCTACTTGGAGCTTTGTTTTCATGACGGTGAAAGAAAAATGTTCTGTCAAGTTGAAACCTGGCATTGATTTAATGGGTATGGAGTTTCAGATTTAACTAAAAATGTTTCAGATGCAGCTGCTGTTTATTGTGGGTCCAGAGAAACTTCCTGGGTGGCAGGAAGTTGAGGGTAGAGAGAGCTTTGTAATCACCAAGTAATTTGAAATATAAATAACTTTGATGTGGTAAATGTAAATGCATAAGACCACAAGGACCAGATTTTCTCTAGACTATCTGTGAATTTAATGAAGGAGGATAGGGGCTTTGGTGAAGAATGCTTTATATTACATTTATATTCTGTCTGCCTGAAAACAAATTGGAGACTTGAGTCCCGAACCATAACTGTACTCTCCCATTCCTACCTAAAATGTCTCTCATGTGGGTCATTTCTTGCAAGATGGGCCATATGGGAAAAGTTAAAAGATACAAACTGCTTGGCCAAATTCCATGGCTATTGTTTCATGTGTCTGGAAGATTGAAAACGCCTGTCATTCTGACTATGAGCTATGGGTTACCAGTTGGGCAATTTGTCATTGCTTTCTTTTTCTTGAAACCATGCATTTTTTTCCTACTTAGGTATTTCCCATAAATGATGAGCCACCAGTCCTAAAGCCTGACCTCAGCCCCAACCTGCATTGCTCAGAGGGTGGTGAGGTGGTCATCACCTCTGAATACATTTTTGCTACTGATGCGGACAGTGATGACTTGAAACTGATGTTTATAATTTCTCGAGGACCTCAGCATGGGGTGGTGAGGAAGGCTGGCGTCACAGTGGGTCAGTTCTCTCAGGGAGATGTTATCTCAGGGGCTGTGACGTATAAACACACAGGTAAGTGATAGTATTGTAACTACGTTTAGTGAGGGAATGTAAGTAACCTGACAGTCTCAACCCCACTCCTTTACTATAGGTTCCAATAATCTAACAGTCTTAGTGCTTGCTTCCATTAAAAAGAAACAGCAGCAGCCTGTATCCCATTTTTCAAGTAGGATCACATACTAAGAAGTATTTCTGATCTTATTAATATAATGAATTTCAGAGTAGAGAGAGAGCAAGTATTATTGTTGCTCTGTACATCGTGTTTCCACGTAGACCTTCTGTTCACACTGGGGTTATCCTCACTCCCTTTGTGGTCATTGGACAATGGTTTTATTTGACCATCACAGCTTCTGGCTTCTGGATACATAAATCATAACATCATAGCAGAAATGTCTGAAGTAAACTCCATAAGATAATTATATTATTAATTTTAAAAGTTTACTGGTCACCGCCTGGCTCCTAAGAAGTAACTGGCCTGCCTTTGAAGTTTCTGAAAATCGAAGTGTAAGAACAGAGTCACTCAGATGACCATTAAGACACAGTGAGCTAAGAGGCAGAGGTTTATTGGGGAAATCAGCAAGTGGGGAGACCTGCCACAGGTGGTCAGGACTCTGCCTTTCTAGGGGAGAAGGGTTTTTTTTTTAATAGGGGGAGAGCATAGAGGGGATTTTTTTTGTGAGCCTTGTCAGTGGTTGGGCCTTCTGGTAGCTGCAGGTGTGACAGGCTGATCAAAACAGGACATGGTTTCAGTCTGATACATTCTGTCATCTCACAGGCAGCTGCAAGCGGGGTAAGGGGTCATGTAGTCTGGGGTCTGGAGATGTCAAAAAGATGATGTCTTAAGCTTTGTGTAACTTGTCCATGCACTCTACAGTGGTGGGCACAGATTAGAGATGCAGTAAACACTTTTTATTAGCACTGTGGTTACATTTCTGGCGTAACATTATATTGTTACCCAGTGGCATGTGTTCCCCATGTAAAATGTTCAGATAAATAAAATATTAATTCACCATCTGATGTCTGCAAGGCACAGCACTAGGCACTGTGGGCTACAAAGGAGTTTAATCCAGACCTGGTTGTGAAGGACTTTTCCTTTAAGTGGGTAGACAAACCCATTTACATGAAGAAATGACAGTATGATACATCTGCATATCATCACCCCTTACAAATCTTCTGAATCTGGATTGGGGGCGTTTCCAGAGTAATGGCACTGTATACTTCTTCACACTGCCTTTTATTGCACTCTGTTACAGTTTCACATTTGCCCATCTGTATGTGTCTCTAATCTGTAAATTCCATGGGGGGAGTACGATTGGATACGTGGATATGTGGGCCTAGTGAGTGGTTGTGGAAATAAGAGCTATCAGAATTCAAATCATTTTCTTATTTGAAGAGATGTATAGAGAGAATGTAAGCAGTGTGGGGAGGGCGAAGGAAACTCAAGGAGAGAGGATTGAGATAGCTAAGAATTAACTTGGAAACAGGAGAAAGCATTTGGAGAGTATATTTTTATATGTACTTTGGTAAACAATGCTTTATTAGAATACCAGTTTTCTCATGCCAATTAGTGTTGTGCATTTTAATCACTCTCAGACGTCTTTTTTCTTTAAATGATAGTTCCTTATCTTTTTATCTATGTTTAGTCTTAGGTGAGGTTTATTTAGTGATTTCCTTGTCCTGGGTGGCATCATCCAGGTGTTTGATGTCTCTCAATGTCTCTCAAAAGTTTGCAGCTAGGTACTTTTTTTGGATTGCCCCAGGAGATCTCAAATAGACTGGGAGAAAGGGATCCAAAGACCAAAGATTGTTGTTTGTTACGTAATTTTGACATCTTTGGCAGGCTCATGCAGCATAGATAAATTAGGGTGAGATGAATGTATCTTCTTTTCCAGTGCCTTGTTCCAGGTGCTAAAAACAACAGGTGTGATAGTCATGTAAGGGAGTGTTAATAGCTTTTTTCTAGTATGCCATTGGGCAAATTTTTTTCAAATAGATTTTTTTGCTGTTATTAAATTAGCAGAAATACTGTATTCAAAAGGTGTTTTCTTTTTGGAGTGTTATGTTTTCTTATAATCACACGATTACTCAATTGGTAGTTATTTAGCACTCTGCTGAGATTAGTATAAAGAGCCACAGTATTGTAAGATCGAGTTTCAGTGACCTAACTCTTGTCTACATAATGGTGATTATAAAAGTTACCTGAGAATAATTTGTCACCATTATTTTATTTGCTTTCTATTATTATGAAAAGAATACATGCTCACTGAAGAAACCTTGAAAAGTATGAAAAAATATCATGATGTTTTGAAAAAAATCACTTTATTTACCTGTTAAAATAACCACTATTTAACATTTCAGTATTACAATATTTTATTTTATTTTTTCTAACCATAATTTTTAACATCGTTGCAATTGTGTTGTATGTGCAGTTTTGTAGATTACCTTTTTCATTTAAATTACCACCAAAAATGTTTAAAATATTTTTTCATTAAATATGAAGCCTTTTTTCTTTTTATTTATTTATTTTTAATGGAATTTATTGGGGTGACATTTGTTAATAAAATTATATAGTTTTCAGTTGTACAGTTATGTAATATCTGTATATTATATTGTGTATTTACCACCACTAGTCATCTCCTTCCATCACCACTTGTCCCGTTTACCTTCTTCTACTTCCCCCTACCCGCTTCCCTCTGGCAGTCACCATGTTGCTGTCTATGTCCAGAGTCTTTCTTTTTTTTTTCTTTGTTTAATACCTTCACCTTTCTTACCCAGCCCCCAAGCCCCTCCCTCCTCTCTGACAGCTGTCAGATTGTTCTCTGTTTCCTTGAGTCTGTCTCCACTTTGTTATTTTGTTTTGTTCATTAGCTTTCACATATAAGTGAAATCATATGATATGGTCTTTCTCTGACTGGTTTATTTCACTCAGCATAATACTCTCCAGATTCATCCATGCTGTCATACAAAGTAAGATTTCCTTTTTTTTTTCTTTTCTTTTTTTTTATGTCTGGGTAGTATTCCATCATGTAAATGTACTACAGCATTTTTTATCTGCTCATCTACTGATAGGCACTTGGACTGCTTAGAAACCGTGGCTATTGTAAACATTGCTGCAATAAACATAAGGGTATATATATTCTTTGAATTAGTGTTTGGGGTTTCTTTGGATATATTCCCAAAGGTGGAATTGCTAGATCATTAGGCAGTTCCATTCTTAATTTTTGAGATAACTCCATAGTGTTTCCACAGTGGCTGCACCAATCTGTATTCTCACCAATACTTGTTGTTTGATGATTTATTGATGATGGCCATTTTGACAGGTGTGAGGTGATATCTTATTGTGGTTTCAGTTGCAGTTCTCTGATGATTAGTGACATTGAGCCTTTTTTCATGTCTATTAGCCATCTGTATGTCCTCTTTGAAGAAGTGTCTCTTCAAGTCTTTGGTCTAGTTCTTAATTGGATTGTTTTTTTAGTGTTGAGTTTTATAAGTTCCTTATAAATTGTGGATATTAATGTGGTGTGAATATGTTCTCCCACTCAATGGGTTTTCTTTTCATTTTGTTGTTGGTTTCCTTTGCTGCAGTCCTTTATTTTTAGTTTGATGTAGTCCTTTATTTTTTTCTTTTGTTCTTTTGCCTGAGCTGATTTACTGTTATTCAACATGGTTCTGGAAGTCCTAGCCACAGCAATCAGACAAGAAAAAGTAAAAGGCATTCAAACTGGAAAGGAAGAAGTAAAACTGGCATTGTTTTTAGATGACATGATACTGTATATAGAGAATCCTAATAATTTCACCAAAAACCTACTAGAACTGATAAATGAATTTAATAAAGTAGCAGGATACATAATAAATATCCAAAAATCAGTTGCATTTTTATACACCAATAATGAACTATCAGAAAGGGAACCTAAGAAAACAGTCCCATTTACAATTGCTTCAAAAAAATAAAATACCTAGGAATAAATTTAATGTAAATAAAATTAAATGTAAAAGACCTGTACTAGAAAAATTATAAGACACTGAAGAAAGAAATTGAAAATGATACAAGTAAGTGGAAGCATACTTGTATGCCATGTACATGGATAAGAAGCATTAGCATAATTAAAATGTCCATACTACCCAAAGCAAGCTATAAATTTAATGCAATTCCTATCAAGATACCAATGGTGTATTTCACAGCACTAGAACAAATATTTCAAAATTTATATGGAACCACAAAATACCCCAAATAGCCACAGCAATCTTGCCAAAAAAGATCATAGTGGAGGAATCATACTACCTAATATGAAACTATACTACAAGGCTATAGAAATCAAAACAGCATGTTACTGGCTTAAATATAGACATATAGATCAATGGAACAGAATAGAGAGCCCAGAAACAATTAATATTTGACAAAGGAGGAAAAAACATACATTGTGATAAAGACAAATGATGTTAGGAAAATTGGGCACATACTTACAAAAAAGTGGAACTAGACTACCTTCTTACACTATACATAAGAATAAACTCAAAATTGATAAAAAAAACTTAAATATTAGATTTGAAATCATAAGAGTCCTAGAAGAAGATGTAGGTAGTAAAATCTTGGACATGTCTCAGCAATATTTTTTCTAAGAAAATATTTACTAAATGTTATGAAGCTATAAAGTTTTTATAAACATAAGCTTAATAAATGAATACTGTTTTATAATATAGAAGTATATTATTAATTTGCTACTCTCCCAATATTAAACATAGCCATTCAAAATTTTTCTCTTAATACTATGATTAAGAGTTTTAAATATAAATCATGTCTTTAGACTACATTTCATTTCAAGGTAAAGAATTCTTCCATCTGTGTTGTCTTCTCTGTGACAATGCTGAGGCTACTTTTCCAGCTCTTTCTGTAAATATATTCTATGTTTCTGTCATATTGAAATTACAGTTACTTTATGTACTATGTTTGCTTTTTTAAAATAAAAGCTGTCTTCCCTTGTCAATCTCTGGAATGATTTTTCCATTTTTCTTCCTGATTCCCTCTCTCTATGGGTCCTCTTTCCCAGCTCCCAATTTTCTGCCATACCTAACGCTCAATACAAAGCCAGGAAAGTTACCTGGAAAGACTCCTCTGACTTTCTCTGCCATGTGTGCTCTACCCCCTGCCAGTGTCAATCAACACTCTTATCTTCTTCACCCTTGGCACCTTGTACAGAATCAGGCTGAGGTTTTCCATTTAATGGGTAATAACTGGCTCAATCGTGGCAATTTTATGACGTTCCATTTTATACATATACACACCAGTGATATTCTAAGCAAATTGCATCTCTTTCTCTATAATTAGACTGTTGGTCTTTTGACATTTGGCATTATCTCAAAATACCTTTGACATTTTCAAAATGTCTGTCTTTCTCTGCTGGAGCACCCAGAACACTGTCATATGGTAGACATTAAATATTAAATATATATTTGTTGAGTGAATGATGAATAATATGCTTTAAGCCAATTTGTTTTTTATGTATGTGAATAGATGAGAGGCCTCTTATTTTTTACTTTTCCCAATGTTGAAGGCTGGCTTTTAATTCTAATTATCCCAACTTCAACTCTATTTTTCCTTAAAACAGTTTTTCATCCCTTAATCATTTGGTTGCT
Organism: Furipterus horrens; assembly: GCF_987537825.1. Taxonomy (NCBI): domain Eukaryota; kingdom Metazoa; phylum Chordata; class Mammalia; order Chiroptera; family Furipteridae; genus Furipterus; species Furipterus horrens. The sequence continues at coordinate 141,018,056 of NW_028327174.1, forward strand.
CAAAAATATCACCTCTGAATTGTATCAATACTTGTCTTTTTTTTAAACAGGGAAAATAGTGCCAAGCACAATACTCTGTAGATATGACCAATGTATCTAGTGAAAAAGCAATGACATCCCTTATCTTCTGTGTTCTAGTTTCATAAAAACTTCAGGCATAATTGCTTCCCTTTTGGCACTTTCAGAGTGATTCATGAGAATTACCAAAAGCACATCTGGCAAACTTTTCAGTTTCCTGGATAAGGAATGCTACTACCTCGATGCTGTTAGTTAGTAACCCGAGAGTGACTGTCCTGTTTGCTGATAAACTATCTTCCCTTCTTCCCCTCACTGCCTAAGTTGAGGGCATTCTGAAATTCATGGGTGTAAGCCCTAAAGAGAATAAAGAAAATGAAAACAATTGTCACTTCTTTTCCAGGTGCTGTTCTTATTTTGTTACATCTTGGCTTTTATATAATGAGGAAAATACTGAAACAAATGACAAAAATGTGGATTATCTCTGTATTTCACCTGCCCGTGTTTTTCTACTCCTTGGAGTGATGATGTGGTTGATGGTTTTTCATGTATGGTGGTTAATGCAAATGGGCATGCCATTACCAGAGAGAATTAGGGAAGAAGAATGAAACTATCACTAGTTCTGTGTCTCTTCCTTGGTCATTTGCGAACTGTCAGACCCTTATTAGCTCTGTTTTGCTCCTCCATTTGGTGATAGATGTTTGGCAGGGATTTCAACAAAAGGCAACAGATGGGCAAGCATTTTTGCATTATTTTCACAACTCAAATTTCATAGTGATAAAATTGAGTTTTACTTTTTAGCCACATAAGTTCTTTTTCTTGACATTCTGTTCTTGTAGAAGAGGTTTGAGTAGATTTCACCTTGGTATTCAGTATTTTTAAAAAGTTAAGTGTCAGCTATGGTTGTGTCTTCCAGGTGGTGAGATTGGTCTGGTGCCTTGTTATGACACGATTACGTTAGTGGTTTCGGATGAAGAAGCAGGCCCTTCTGTGAATGGCTGTTGCTACAACGGACCTCATCCATCTGTTCCTCTTCATGAGTCCTTTCCAGTGTACGATCTCAACATCACAGTACGTCCAGTGGACAATCAACCGCCTTCAACTGCAATAGGTGACAATGTTTTTTCTGTTAAAATCCTGTTACCTCACCTAGTCACACACCCGTGGTTCAGTGAAATAATGCACTTTACTTATAGTCAAAATAGAAAGCCGTGATACAGAATTGCCTCCAATAATTGCCTTAATGCAAATTGGTGGAAAATCCCAAATCTGTAGAAGATTACAGGGCAAAAGAATCTACTTATTTAAAAATTTAGATAATTCTGTATGGAGAGACAATGCAAGTGTGTGTGTGTGTGTGTGTGTGTGTGTGTGTTGGGGTGAGGACAACATTGGAATCCTCAACTATTCTGGTTTTATTTCACATGGGAAAACACTATTTGCCTGCTGGAGAGAGAGAGTAATTTATTCTATCCATAATAATTTCTATTAGAACAGAATGAGTATACCAGAGAGACCATTTATATACATTTAACTGTATTTGCTTTTTAGAAAGTCATCTCTTCATAGGCATTATGTATATGTTCTGTCTCTCAGAAAAAAATATGAGCATATGTATGAATGTTATTGAAATTTGCAAACTATCTCCCAAGCAATGTTCTGGAAAGAAAGCATTATCCCTGCAGAATAATTAAATACTAAGGCATGAAAAAAAACAGTGGTTATGAGCAATTCATAATAGCTTGCAGGCAATTAACGCTCTGACAAACAGAGGTAACAACTGATCTTGAAGAGTACATAAACTACATTTAGTGGCTTATCATTAAAACAGTTTGGCAATTCTTATTGTCATTTGTCACTTCTATAGAGACACAAGGGAAATCAGAGTTCCTTGAGAATGACTAAAGGCTGTACTGAAGCATTTAGTATTTCTTCTGTCTTTCTATTATTGTCTGGCTTGCTTATACAAGAAAAAATATGTAATTTCATAAGTCAAATTCCAGCCATTAGCCCTGAATATTTTTGCTGTAAGGAGAATTATGCCAGAGGAAATGAACATCTCCTGTGGAAGTATATTTGCATGTGGGAAACTTCTCTGAATTGGAATTTCAATCACCCCCTTTGTCCTCACTATTATGATTAGAAAATTTCACACTAAGTCATAATTGTGTTATTATTTGTATGCAGGTACCATGTTCCTGGTAGATGAGGGTTTCTCAGCAGCCCTCACCATTAACCATTTGTCAGCCACTGACCCCGACACTGCAGCCGATGACTTGGAATTTGTTTTGATTTCTCCTCCCCAGTTTGGCTATCTTGAAAACACCCTCCCTTCTCTGGGTTTTGAGAAAAGCAATATGGGTGTAAGTATAGGTAAGTCAGTTTTATGACCAGCCATGACTTGCCTATGTTTATGCTCTTACTGACTAGATCATGCTCAGTCACTGGGTAAGCACTTAAAAAATGGCCAAAGCACCATATACCTTTAAGGAATTAATATAGCTTATACTTTTGAATATTATTATTTAAAAATTTAATTTTGAAATTTCCCATGCATGCAAGTTTACTTCAAAATAAATGAAAATTTTACCTATGAAAATGGATAATTTCTGGGGATCTAAGGTACTATAGTTAATAATAGTGCCCTGTATATTTGAAAGTCATGTAGCGAGTCTGCTTTAATGTTCTCACCACTTCAACAACAAAATGGTAATTATGTGAGATGAATGATGTGTTAACTAACCTTATTATAGTAAACATTTTGCAATTTATGTGTGTATTAAATCATTACCTACACAATGTTATATGTCAATTATATCTCAATAAAGCTGAAGGGAAAATATTAATTGCATTAAAGTTTATACAATGCACAACATTGAACATTTTTCTCTTGATTGAAGAAATTGTGAAAAATACCAAACAACAGATCAGCTAATTCCACTTAATCCAACCAGTTGCTTGATAGGAATGTGAAGTAGGCAGATGATTGACTCTTGTTTTGCCTTTATTTGAAAGAGATGGTTTCTTTCTTTTTCCTAATAGATCCTTTTATTTGGTATTTTAAAAAATTACCAACCTTTTCTCAGGAGAAAATTAACATGTAATAAGAAAACTGAGGCCCTGGGAGAGGAAAGGTCACTCCATAAAGGGTAGATTTTCTCCACAGCCCACACTCTTCACCTAGTACATGGCTTAGAAAACACTGGACTTTGTGTCTTTATTATCTACCAGAGATGGTACAGGGATTTTCTTAGTTTCTGGGGAAGGCAGAGAGAGAGTCTCTTTCTAAATGAAGTGTGACAAGAACTGCTCATACAAAAGAAGTGGCTTTAACCAAGAGAAGATTTCACTAATCCAATTATACAAAGACTGGTCATGAAGTCCCTACATATTCTGGTTAACAGTTATCACCCTTCTGTTCTCCATACACATTTTAACCCTTCCTTGGGATGTATGGTTATCTGGGTTTTTTTTTTTTTTTTAAATAATTTATTTATTTGTTTCTTTTTATTTTATTTTATTTTATTAGAGAGAGGGGAAAGGAGAAAGAGAGGGAGAGAAACATCACTGTGCGGTTGCCTCTCACTCGTGCCCCCAACTGGGGACCCGACGTACAACCTAGTCATGTGCCCTGACTGGGAATCGAACCAGCGACACTTGGCTCGCAGGCCGACGCTCAATCCACTGAGCTACAGCAGCCAGGGCTGGATATCTGTTTTTATGTTGACAGTTGACAATAGCCCCTTACCGCTAATTCTTATGTGAACTGCCATGATCTGTTGTTTGCTTTGCTGAGAAATAAGCTACTGGTTAAAGGATTAAGGACTAGTAGCTTAGAAAAAAAATTCTTATTTACTTGCTTTCTCTTGGTGTCCTCTAGCTTCATTTTGGTGGAAAGACATGAAGGCTTTGCATATTAACTATGTGCAGTCCAGGCACCTGAGGATGGAACCAACGGCCGACCAGTTCATGGTGTATGTTACAGATGGGAAGCGCCGCTCCTTGGAGACACCATTTTACATTATAATCAACCCCACAAATGATGAAGCTCCTGACTTTGTGGTACAGAATATTACTGTAAGATCAGAGTTTTTTATTTCTCTCTTATCATTTTCTGATTTTTATTTTCACCTTGTCAATTTACATTGGTTCAGGTGTACTTAACACATTAAGTTGATAAGGAGTGTGGAAGGCAGTAACAAATGTCATGTAATGTAGTCACTTGAAAAATATTCTAATATTCCTGATGGTAATGGTAATAATAATTGCTAGCATATAGCAAATGCATGGATGCAATTATAGTTATGTGTACATGTAAGATAAATATTGACTAGGTTGTAGGTACTATACCCACCCCCTTACATGTATATTTATATTTAATCCTCAAAATAAGCTTTTAGGGTGATTATATTATTGTTGGCATTTAGTAACTACAAAGATGAGCCAGGAAGAGGTTAACTAAGTGGTCCAAGATTACAGAACTTGAAAGTAAGTGTCACTTAGGGAATTTGTTCCTAAGTAGACTGATTCCACAACATGCCCTCTTAACCAATGCTATAATGGCAAGGACTCTTTACTCATAAATTACAGACATACTTTTAAATATAGCTAGTTATAAAGATATATGAAATAAAAAAATACAATCTGAACCTATCTTTTTATGCAGTTCTAAAATGTTTTAATATAATATTTGTTAGTTTTACTTAAAAATTTATATATGTGTGTATATATAGTTAAAATGGCCCATAATATTACTCCTGAGATAACACCTGTTATCTTTTATATAATAATAATAAATGTATGTTATTAAACAAGTTACAATGTTGATAAACATATACAGTGAAATATGAAACTTTCCCTTTTCAACTGCTCCTACTCATAGTCACTACTCATCAGTTGAGTTTTTACTAATTAATACCACCAAAAAGTCTGTGCACATACCATGGTTATATGTATGTGCAATTTTTCTGTATGTTTCCATTTACAAATCAGGGGGTCATATTATACCTACTACTCTCTACTTTAAAAAATAATTAATTATGTATGTTAAATTTTTGATAACAGCATAGAATTCTTTTTAAATACTTCTATTTTTTTACATATAATGATTTAATTCAGGCATACCAATAGTCAATTCTGACTAAATGGATGATCCCAGACTTTGGAATAAGAAGCATTTGGGTATTGCATTTTACTAGTTGTAGGGTTTGGGATAAGTTATTTCTCTATGCCTCTATTTCCTCATCTGAAAAATGTATAGCAAGTCTTCCTTAGGGGTAGCCATGATGATCAAGATGGTCAGGCACATGGTAGACTCAGTAAAGAGGTGCCATTTGGATTATTGTTGTTATGTTCATCATCTTTTTTTTTCTGACATTAACTGAAGCAAATATCATCTATTTTAAAACCATTACCTTACCTTATATTTCACTAAAAAATGTCAAATTCTAAATGCAAAAGTCTCTACTTGGTTTTTGTTTTCTACTGAAACTTAATGGTTAATGAGAGCCACCCCATGATGAGATTTAAGTGCCAGCTCCTGCCTTCCTCCTTTAAGTGGAACATAGATTTCTCTGAAGCTCACCTACATAATTATGCAACAGAAAAAATATATAAATAATTTATTCTACATCTACCTCTATTGTCTTGAATCTATCCAGGGTTTAGGGTTGGGGTTTCTGAAATAATTAGGCCACTGGGAAATTGTTTCTTAGTTTTCTCTGAAAGTATCCATGCTTGTTACCCGAGCATTCCTTAGGGAAACTATTGAAGAGTAACAAATGTGGAGCTCTATTCGGTGATTTAAAAAAAAAAAATCATTTTTATTTTGCTTTCTTGTCTAAAAGTATATATATTTTTTGGATAGCTGGGCTTCCATCAAATTGTGTACAATGTGCAAAAAAGTGAGGTTTTAGTTTGTTATTATAATCCATTTCAAATCTGTCTACTAGTGAATATCTACATTTTGTTTATATTGATCTAAACCTTTTATTTATAATCTCAATAAGCTATTAGATGGGCAAGAAAAGAATCCCACATTTTTTCAATAAAGTTTCCCAGTCATTTTGTGAACTGATTTACAATTTTTGCCATATAGTGAGTCCAGGAGTCCCAAACTCTATGAAGAATAATTAGGACATATTTTTAGGTTGCTTTATTACATTTCTTGGAGAAAAAGACAAGTTACCATCAAAGATGATTTCATAATTATATCACATTAAATTATGAAGCCATCTTCATCCTTAGTAAGTAGGACCAGATAAAGAAGGTTAGCATAATTTTAGCCCAGATATCAGATAGAGCAGAGGATTCTTAATTATGCAAACTCAATGAAAAGCAGTTTCGGGAAGGCTCCCTTTATAGTCAATAAAAGAGGCTAAAAAAAAAAGAGATTTTCACATCTGTAAACTACATACAAGTCTTGTCCACAAAATGTCCAGCCATTGTTACTATAATGAGAATGGTTTGTGAGACATTGCTATAACCTGGCAGCCAAGGAGAGTGAACTGGAATGCACATATGTGAACAATGATGACTTCACTGTACGAGTCAGTGGAAAAAGTACATGCCATTGAGTGAGCATGTGTACTGTGTGGCCATCATATTCAAAATGACTGAATGAGTAGAGCAATGACTCTGCCTCAAATTTTGTGTTAAGCTTGAACATTCCTCCAAAGAAACTATTCAGATGATTCAGAAGGCTTTCGGGGATGATGCGATGATTGCAGCACAAATAAAAGTGTGGCACAAATGTTTCAAAGATGGTCAAAAAGAAGGTATGGTGAAGTCACAGCAAGAGCAAGACCATGTTAACTGTGTTTTTGATTGGGAAGGTGTTATCCAATACAGGCCAAACAATTAATAGGGAGCACTACCCCAATATTCATTGTAAGTTGAGAGATACAATACAACAAAAATGGCCACAGCTGTAGGCAACTGGTAATTGGCAGCTTCATCACAGCAATGTACCTGCTCATGCATCATGTCTTGTACAGGGTTTTTTTTTTTGTGAAACATCAAATCAACCAGGTGACTTCAGACCCCTACAGTCCAGATTTGATGTCCTGTGACTTCTTTTCCCAAAACTAAAATAACCTTTGAAAGGGAAGAGATTTCAAACCATCGATGAGATTCAGGAAATACAATGGGGCAGCTGATGGCAATTCCAACAAAGGATTTTGCAGAATGTTTTGAACAGTGGAAGAGATGCTGGAGGAACTGTGTGGGGTACCAATGTGCCTACTTTGAAGGGGACTGAGGCATATTATCCTATGTACATTGTGTCTTGTATCTTGTATCGTCTTCAATAAATGTCTCTTTTTCATGTTACTTAGCTGGATACTTTCTGGACAGACCTCTCAATCTTTCAAGGCTAAAGTGCCCATTCAGCCATAATGACATTCCTGGTCTACTCTACCCTTTTGCACTTCTTGTTTATCCATATTTAGTAGCACTGGTTACTTTCTTCTTTGTGTTATAATTAGTGATCGATAGGCCTTCACAATTCTATCTAACATTTATTCTTCAGAATATTTGTATTCCCCACAAATGTAGCCCAGTGACATTGCAGATTCCTGATAAGCATATGTTAAATTGATATACTCTTATTAATTAGATCTTGCTACATTTCAAAATAGAAAACAGAAATATTTCTTTATTTTCTTTATTCTTACTGTAAGAAAGAAGATCAAGATAGTTAAGTACCACATCAAGTTCTAAATGATTAGATCCTCAATGAAATAAAAAACATTCAGTTCTGATTGTGCTTAAAAGAGTAGGAAACCTGATGTGAGGTGTGAGAGTAGATGAAGGTAGTTCAGGAAAAGAGAGATGTGAGGATTGGGGAGAAATGAGAGACCCAGAGTTAAAATTTACATTGTGCATCCAGAAGCACCCGTCTCAATTATTGATTTGCATTGAAATACAGATGTTTTTACTGCAATGACAAAAATGGAAGAATACCAAATACCCCTATGTGTATAGCAGATATCTGTGTCATTTCTGAAACAGAAACGTAAGAATTATAAAAAGAACAAGGTCCAGGAGGTTAAAATGACAGTTTAGGATCTGAAGGTGAAGGGTCTGTCTATAGTCAGTTTTACAAGTGAACTTCTCTCTGACTTCCAGAAAGCAAGCGTCTTTTGGTTGCTTTTCCCCTCAATTTTGAATTATGAAATTTTACACACACACACACACAGTACCCTTTATCATGGAAATCAAGTGCTTTGAAGTCTTCAGCAAAAATGTGAAACAGATTAATAGATTTGTTCTTCTAAGGTTATGTTAAACCAGCAAATATTTAGAACTCAGGACACACCCATCCCATGGAAAATTTGCAATAGGATATCTTAAAAATGTTTCTTTTGAGCAACTGGCCAAAAAAAAGACCAGTTTTATTTTGTATGCAGCTGACTTTCCTGACTTGTCTGTCATTTAGGTGTGTGAAGGTCAGATGAAAGAGCTGGATTCTTCCACCATCAACGCTGCTGACCTGGATGTTCCCCGGGACCCCTTGCTGTTCAGCATCACTCATAAACCACGTCATGGCCTCATCATCAGTGGGGCGTTTAGCAAAGGCTTTCCTCAGTATAAGGAACCAGACAAGCCTGGCCAGGAGCATGAACTTGTTCACAACTTTTCCATGGAACTTCTCAGGAATGGTATATCATGTTCCACTTTTGTTTGTTTGTTCTTGATTTAAATAATTTAACCTAGAAAAAAATAAAAATAAAACAGAGAAATAGAAAGTAAAGAAATGACATTTACCTACTTCATTCTTTTATACCTCAGGGATTTTCTCTTGACTCTAGATTAATGTAGGGCATGGAGAGCCAACTAAAGATAGTGGGTAATTGTAAAGAAAATAATATGTTTTCTTTCACTTTTAGAGCATCAGTAAAAATGATATTGGTGATTTTTGGTATTTTAGCTAAAACTTTTAATGTCATATTAAAAAACTTCTTTTAAAACTATTGAGATCATGGAACTAAATTTGAAGAGATTTGTCTGCCAAAATTTCCCATTTAAAACAAATATAGAACCATATATAATAATTCATTGTTCTCTGAGGAACAGTAATACATTCTCTTAAGAAAATGGCACATTGAAATAGTAGTACCCTAAGTTATATTTTTAATTACTTTTAAAAAAATCGATCTAAACCCATTTTCTATATATAAAAATACTTCTAAATCTTTGAGTAAAGTGTATGCTTCAAGAATCACTGCCTATTCTCACTCTCCTTCCTGTCTTTGAGTCTGCTTCTGTTTCCCGAGCCTGGAAGGTCCTTCTCCCTCCTTCCCCCAGCTAGACAATATGATGCCTTCTATTGACTTCCTCCTTGGAGCCCATCCAGACCCTCCAAACCATTCCTCTTTTGTGTTTCATCTTAGCACTTGGTCAACAGTTCTTACTGTTTTCTAATTTTTCTTTTCCTCAACAAGAGTGCAAGCTCTTGCCCTGGCTAGTGTGGCTCAGTGGATTGAGTGCCAGTTTGCAAACCTAAAGGTCTCTGGTTCAATTCCCAGCCAGAGCACATACCTGGGTTGTGGGCCAGGTCCCCAGTTGGAGGTGTGCAAGAGGCAATGCTGATCAATGTGTTTCTCACACATCGATGTTTTCTCTTTCTCTTTCTCCCTTCCTTCTCTTCTCTCTAAAAATAAAGAAAATTAAAAAAATAAAAATAAAAAGCACAAGCTCTCTGTCCCAAGGTTAATTTTGCAATAGTTGTACAATGTCATCTCATGTTTGAAGTCGAAAGGCTAATTCATATATTTCTGTTTTTATCAACGGTAAAGCTATACATTCTGGAGCTTAATGATATTACCAAATCAAGTCATGTATAGCAAATAATACAATTTATTGTTACAATATTTTTTTCCAAATTTATGACACAGGAAAAAAGGAATAATAATTCAAATTTTACTCTAAAAAAATCAGTTTTTTAAAAATAGCATTTATTGTTTATTGTTAGGCTAAATAAATTTACACATATTATGTGAGTTTGCACTATGCAATCATTTTAAAGAAAAATAAAAATTGTTCATAAAAATTAATATTTTGGTGATATTCTCAGAGATTAATTTTCACTTCTATGTTATTTTTAGTTCATTTATGGCTACATTTTTCTTAACTTTAGTATGTTCTCACACACATTCCCTAACCCCAAACATATAGAACTTATAAAACTGCTAGCATATCATGTAATCTGTTTATTATTAATTCTCTTAAGCATCTTTTATACTTCTAAAGTATTCATTGAAAATATACTTGTGATAACTACCATTTTTCATTTACTGAAAATAATACATATAATTTTATACAACTGTCTTCTATTTTTAATATGTGGATAGCTTTTAATTTCTTGATATTACAAGTTACATATTAATAAACATTTTACATATACTTATGTAACAATTCTTGGTGCACATCTCTTAGTTTTTTTTTTAAATAAAATTTTATAATGAAATTTCTTGGTAACAAAAGGTGAGAGTTTAGAATGCTTTTAGGAGAAAAATTGCCATGGTGACCATGTGCTTAAGCATGCCTATTTCCTAGTCAATAATGAATATTATTTTTAAAAACCTTTGCAAATCTGGAAGTCAATGACAGACTCTCATTTTTATCTTGATTTGAAATTCTTAAGATTATGAGTAAAATTGAACCTGTTTTTATGTTTATTGACCATATGCTTCACCTTTTGTGAATTGCCCGATAATGTCTTTTGCCCATTTTTTATTAATTCATATTGATTTATAAGAGATCATTAAATGTTGTTTTATATTTTTGTTACATTACAAATAAGGTTTTTCATATTTTATTTTATTTTTAATTTATGATTTTAAGTACAGAGATAAAAAGTTGTGAGTCCTCCAAAATTGTTCTTCTTTCTCAATACTGTTTTGGCTTTCTGGGTCTCTTTATATTTCCATATGGCTGCTATATAGTTATAAAAATAGTTTTATTTTTAAAGTTTTGTTAATATAGAATATATTTTGGTTTTTGACTTCAGGTAGGATAGGAATCTAATTATAATTTCCCCCAGGTAATGAACTAATTTTCTGTTTCATTTGAGCACATTGACACAATTGTTTTAATTAGTTTATTAAATAATATATCCTTTTCTCACTGATTTTTAAAAATATTTTTATCAAATATTGAAGTACACAGTATTCCCTCACTTATCACGGGTATTTTGTTCCAGACCCCCTGTGAAGTAGGAACCTTGCATTTATTCTACATTCTTAAACCTACATAACTTTAACAACATACGTATACAGTACTACAAAATCCCATGATATAGCGAAAAATTCAATATTTTCAAAAATCCCGCAATATAGTGAGGCCGTGATAAGTGAATCACGATATAGTGAGGGACTACTGTATTTAAATAGGGAATTTTAATGAATTAAGAGGTTACTCTTACTTCATAAAACAGTTTAATTTCACCCCGTTGCAATGATTAATGATCTCCAATAGCTTGGAAATTAAGACAGTTATCTGTGACATGTTTTGGAATTGTCCAATCATAAGAAAGATTTACTTTCTCCTTTTTTCCCCTTCTCCCAGGAATGAAGTTGATGTATGTGCATGATGGCTCAGAGAACCTTGCTGATGACTTTACAATCCAGTTGTCAGATGGGAAACATAAGATACTTAGGACCATTTCAGTAGAGGTCACCCCAGTCAATGATGAGAAACCATTGCTGACCAAGTAAGCTACCTGAAAAGAGTCCCTTTCAGATTCTTTATAGAATTCTGAGGTCTAGAAGGCTAGGTGAAAATATAGTGTGTCCTCAGAGAGAAACAAATCTTTCCTTGCTCCTGACTATCAGTTTGTCCCATCTACCCAGGTACCTAGAACCTTAGTGCAAATATTACTTAATGTAACTGCTCCTTAACAATTTTCAAGTGAGTCCTTCAATTGTTTGATTTTTCTCTAAAACCTATACAGTATAAAATGAACAGTATATTAAATATTTCAACACAAGCACATACATGTACCAAAGTGCAGTTAATATATAGATTCAACTAAAATATGATAATATTAACTGCAGAACATTCTTATTGTGGATTTGGTAAAACTTTTAACTAAGAGTGGCTGAGGGAAGTATATAAATACCACTCTCTTATGATCTTGGTATGTCATTGTCCATCAACCAGCCTGCTACACTGTTCTGTATGAATCATCTTCTTGCCACCTAATGTCCAAACAATTGCTGTTTAAAAATTCTGAGCTGATATTATTAATTGCACATTTTCTCAGTATCTCCCTCTGCAGTTGATCAGAGTTTGATCATAGAGTATGATCTTTATCAATTATATTTCTCTAGCTCCAGCCATTTCTCTTACTATTGGCAACTGTACAGAAGTGTGCAAAGTTAGAGCTTTGTGTCTGCTAGTGCTGAGTGTAGAGAAGGGTCTGCTCTTGGACCACTCTGCCTCTACATTCAATGGTGCAGCAGTGAGAGGCACTGAGCAGACAGTCCAAGTTTTTATCAGGAAGTGAACAACTTTCTAAAAGTGCGTAAATTCCCAAAGTCTCCTCCACTTTGCAGAAAAGAGGACCTCGAACAGGTCCCTGCTAACTCTCCTGCTGTTCCCTTATGGGCCTGCAGCAAGGCCCTTGAAAAGCAGTAGGAGAAATACTGACGACAGTTTTTTGGAAGGTTGCATCTCAAACACCAGTTTAAGCATATCCAGCAGAAATTTCTTTCCTAGCTAGAATGTTGGAATGGTATCTCTTGATTTGACTTACAAAAAACGAAAATATGAAGGATATTGCAGTATTATGAAACTTCCTTTCTGAGGACCTGACTTTACCTAAGAGGGAGGGATGGAAGGAGGTGAAAACTGAAGCTTATTAAGTGCTTACTATGTGACAGTGTGTTGGACCCTTTCACATATATTAGTTCCTCAAATTCATCAACATTGCGGGGGAATAGGTATTATGCCCACTAGAAAACTGGGATCAGACAGTTAAAATCAATAACATTCACTCTATTCTGTTTGACTTATATGTCTTTCTACAGTCTTGCTATTAAACTTCTTGGGATAGCTTCATTTACAGAATCACCAAATCTCCTTCAACCCTGCTTCAAAACCCCTCCTTTCTCTTTCTTTTCTTTTTGCCTTCTGTCCTGTTGTGAGGAAGTTATAGTCCTGCTTCTTTCCCTTCCATGTGTGTCCTTGGGTATATCAGTTGCCCCCCCACCCCCCCGAATGTGCTCCATGATACTTTTTTTCTCCTGCATTTCCAATCTCCCTTTTTATTCCTTCTGCTAACAAAACATAGGGATATCATTTGTGGTCGAGGGAACAAATTCTGGAGGCAGATTGCCTTGATTCAGCCACTTATTGGTGGTGTGGCCTTGAACATGTTACTTAACCTCTCTCTACCTCTTTGTAAACCTCTTTGTAAATGGGAATAATAACATATTCTTGTCATAGGGTTGTCTGAAAGATTAGATGAATGAAAATATGTAAAACTGCTTGCAAAAGGAGCTAGTGCATAGTGAGAGCTCATAAATGTTATTATGATGATTACAAGCAGGCATCCTCATTCTAAAACTACAAAGATGACCCGGTTCCTCATTTATTTCAAACTACTTGAAAGAAGAGCTTGTGCTCACTTTCCCCATTTCTGTCCACAGGCTCCATCCTCAACCACGTTACTAAAGCTGCCCCCTTGATTCCTAGCCAAACCTCTTCTAATCTTACTGGACCCTGTTAAAACGTTTGACACCATTTCTTTGATGTTTCTGTTAGATGCTGTGGTAGATGCTTTTGGATCCCTTAGTCACCACCTGTCAGCCCACCTGTCGTTGCAGCCATGGTGCTGGGGGAACATTCTATGCACACTGTCAATGCCCCACCTCACGTGCCCACAGTGCCTTTCTTTCAGTATAATTCAGACTCTGACATACTTTCTTCTCTCTCTGTTTCTCCATGAGAACACTAGCTATGTGACAGACATTGTATTAGAACCTTCCACATATATTACCATGGAGAGAGAGAGAGTAATGTAGAGGGCCACCAGTTACCTAATATCACCAAACTCATAATGGTATATTATAAAAGGCACCAGGCCCCCTATGGGTAAGTCATGGAATCTCTGTAAGTTTTTGCTTGTAAAATTAGAGTAATAATACCTGAACCACTTACTTCATGGAGCTGATGTTATATGAAACAAAATATTAGAAACAAAATATTTTTATAAAAATAAGTTATAGCATAAAATTGTGAAGTCCTGTATATAAACAATTAGAAGTATATAATTAGCTCATACCATATTCATTACTGCTGACTATCTGTCTTTTAGGACTTTTATGTGTAAAGAGAAATGAGAACCTTTTACATGAGTCTGACTCATCATTTTTAATACTTGGGATACTGAATATTATTCCCTAATTGTCGATGATTAGAAACTGCAGTAGTCATTAATAAGTGTCCCCTGCTAAAGCAATGCCTTCTATTTTCATGTCAACCCAGACATCTTCTTTTCACAGGAGGGCTGAAATCACAATGAATATGGGCGAAACTCGTATTATTTCTAGCGCTGTTCTTTCAGCCACAGATGAAGACTCACCCAGGGAGAAGATTTACTATTTATTTGAAAGGCTTCCCCAAAATGGGCAGCTTCAGCTTAAGGTTAGTGGCCATTTTACCTTCAGTTTTTTCAAAATAAATATAGCTGATATAAATGTTCCCAACACACAGATTTCTATAACTGAATTTATTCTCTAATAGCCAAATTTTGCCTAAAAGTAGAAAATATAATTTTCCTAGTTTGGGGTTAACTCACACTATTTAAAATTTTCTTAATCAACTCAGGGTAAATTCAGCCAATATTAAGGTTCTTCACTGCTCCCTCCACACTGGGACTGTACCTAAATTTGAGTGAAGGGAGAGAGTTGCTGGACTCAGTTAGCTGTCTGGTTTCTAATGAGAACTTTAAAGATATTTTTATTCCCTCTAGATTAAAATTTTTTTAAATAGACTATTTTTAGGGCCATTGTTGTGGCTATCAATAAACTGACTTCAAAGTTTATGGAGAGGGACAAGATGCACAAAATAGATAACATAGTATCAAAGGAGAACAAAGTGGAAGGACTCCTAGTGCCTGACTTCAAGACTTGCTATAAAGCTACAGTAATCCAGACAGTGTGGATTTGGTGCAGAAACAGACAAATAGCTCAGTGGAACAAGAAAAAAAAAATCCCTCTAATACATACATACAAATATAGTCAACTGATCTTTGACAAAGAAGCAGAGTCAGTACAATGGAGAAAAGACGGTCTTTTAACAAATGACTCAGACTGTGCTCATGATATCCATCGCAAGTTACAGATCGGTTGCTTGAAAAGGTCACTTGAGTAATCCATCAAAATGTTTATTTGAATTGTGGATTAAGGCTAGCAACCACCACCACCAGCCATCCCCAGTGTGATTATTTGCCTGAATGCCTAACTTTTAATGTCATGTAGACACTCCTGGAAAGGCAGCAAGGATTCATTCTGCGTGAAAGAGCTTGATTGTCTTAGATTGTAGGTACCATAGAGAATCAGAGTGAAGAGCAATCACTGATTTAAATTGAGGTACAGCTGTGTCCTTATTTCATTTCAAAGAGTAATGAAGCAGAAATGCAGTGAGAGCTCATACATTTGGGGGCCTGGGAACTGACGTGTTTTGGATGTGTGCAAGTCCAGATGGGTCCAGGTGCTCGGTACGGTGCCACGTAATTCTCTCCCAGCTCGTCAGGGGTTCTCCGAGGCTGCAAGACCAGGGACCAGGACTCTGGGCCTCCTGAAATTTCTCCAGGGTTCCTGTTTTCTTGTTGACTTTCCTTAGTTTCTGCACTTTGAGTCTCTTTTATCGTCCTCTTTTGGGGCTTGGAATGGTTTTATCAAGTCAAAGTTCACATGAGGGAGTGTAAGTGGGGAATTAGGTGGAGAAGAGAGAGAGCAAAAGTTACCTTTTTTCTGTATTTACTTCTTGGGAAAAGATTACAAAGGAAAAAGTTAAATAGAATTACAGGCTGTCCAGTTTAAAACCAGAAAGAGAATCTATTTTAAAAATTAAATATGCAAATAGATCTTAGAATGGAAACCATGACCTTATTACAATATAATTAATTTTCACCCCGTGAGCACTAGAGCAGAACACACCTGTGTACAAATATCAGCTGAGTGAAAATATTAAAAAGAGGATATTTTCCCAAAAGAATGACAAAAAGCAAAGTGGTAGCACAATGAGAAGAGAGAAGGACAAAGCATTTTTGCCGGGAACTGGGAGTCTGGGTAATAATATCTCAAGGGAAAAAAAGAGTGATTTAAATTTCAGTTTTAGTCTCTTAAACCAGATAGGAAAAGCTCAAGATGTTATGTGGTAAAATTTTAAGATGACATTTTTCTTGAATTATGTCAACTGACTTTTATGGCTTATTCTTGTGGAACGCTATGTGTTTTGAGAGAATAACAATAGAATTATTAATCACATACAGATTTATTATAATTATGTTTTCTAATACTTTCAATTGTCAACTCTCCCTAGGTAAGAACCTTTTTAAACTAAAAGTATCACAATTTCTGAATTGAATTCTGTACCAAAGATATGCTTAACTAATGTTAGCTTGTTTTAAAACAATTCTGATATTTGCAGTTGTGTTCTTTGCTGACTCAGGGTATAAATATAGAGAGTAATAGAGAGCTTGATAGTTTTCCTTGGGCTTCAGTAAGGCTAAGTACATCCATTCTATTTTTGTTTTATCTTCTTCAGATAAGCTCTATAACAAAGCAATTTGATAATATAGGTTTGATTAGTTGTACAATGATATGAACTTAAAAAAAATAGAAAACCCCAGGTGAAACACATTTAATATTTAAAGAATCAATTCCAGCAGCTCAATTATCCACCTGCTCTCTTTAATTGGAATATTTAATCTGCTATGATTGCTTATGATAAATACCTTGGAAGTAGCACTGCTGTTGAATTGCCACATGACTGTCAAAAATCCTTTGGCTGGTGCCATTTCCCCCTCAAATTCTTAAATTGTTTTAATATATTTCTATGAAAGGAAAAATAAGGTAAAATGATAAAAAATTGAATCAGAAGTTTTTCTGAACTATCTTTATATTGGAAGTTTTCAGGGGATATAGAAAATGCCCACTAACACAGCTTGGAAATAAAAGGCATGGGCAGCTGACTAATTCTGGCACCTTTCAGATAGGGAGGGACTGGGTCCCACTCTACCCTGGCATGAAATGCACTCAGGAGGAAGTGGATCTGAACTTGCTGAGATACACACACACTGGGGCAATGGATTCTCAAAACCAAGACAGCTTCACCTTCCACCTCTGGGATGGCGACAACAGGTCACCTGCATTTGACTGTCAGATCATCATCAAGGATATGGGGAAAGGTAAAAGCATTACTACCAAAGTTTACTGCAATCAGTTTTTATAACTTTTTATAACTGGTGTGACTGCTCCAAGTTTTTTCCTTCCTTCCTTCCTTCCTTCCTTCCTTTTTTCCTTCCTTCCTTCTTTCCTTCCTTCCTTCCATCCTTCTTTCTTTCTTTCTTTCTTTCTTTCTTTCTTTCTTTCTTTCTTTCTTTCTTTCTTTCTCTCTCTCTTTCTTTCTTTCTTTCTCTCTTTCTTTTCTTTCTCTTTCTTTTTTTTTTTTTAACTCTTATTCAAGGACCTTTTGTTTTTCATTTTTTTTTTTTTTTTTAGAGAGAGAGGAAGTGGGCGTTGGGGAAATATTGATTGGTTGCCTTCTCACGTGCACTCTGACCGGGATGGAACCTGCAACCTGGGCATGTGCCCTGATTAGAAATCAAACCCACAATCCTTTGGTCTATAGGAGGCCACTCCAACCAACTGAGCCATACTGGCCAGGGCCTTCCCTTCTTCCTTTTCTTTTCCTTCCAAATTCATGATTCAGTCCTGTGGTTCCTCACCTACTTTGCCTGGGATCTATAAGTTTCATGAGAGTAACCAATATATTTGTTACATTTAGTATTTCAGAAAGCCTGTTGGAAATACAGCCTTATCCACAACATGGCTGCACACTCTACTTTAACTGTGAGGGTGTTTTGCCTTAAGTAAAAATTTGCCAAATCAATGTTTTTATCTTCATAAAGTGAATTATTACTTGAAAATGGAATTTCAAAGGAAGAAAGAGTATAGGCAAGGGAGAGTATAAGCCCTTGATGCCCAACTACTCCATACTTTTGCTTAGAGATTATGTGAGGGGGATAAGAATCATATTTCATTCATATGTATAGTCCAGGACCTATATATTCCCAGGACCAAGCATAATCTTAGCTCCTCAGTACATGCTTGATTGACTGGATGCTTGCTTTTATTGCCTTGACTCCCAGAAACCTCAGAGCTAAATTGGGTGCTTAAGTGTAATAAAACTTTTTATTTTATGTGCATGGCAAAATTATAGTTGTCCTAGATCTTTTAAAACAAATTTTAGGTCAGCCTGATTGATTTTTGAGATGTTTATTTTGAGGTGTATAATAATATATTTTTACTTATTTGTTTCCTGGTTGTACAATAAAAATGTGTCCCATTAAGATGTCTAATAAGTGACTCTTGGATAAGCTAGATGTTTCTCTTCGCAAAAGTAAGACTTGTTCATCATAAGTATATGTCCAGGCAAAATGTAATACAAATAATACATCAGGACAAACAACTAATGTGTTAGGACAGACAGACAATCTTCTCACTGCCTTAGCACGATAAATTCCTTGGGACGGGGTGGTGTAGGAGGAGGGTTCTGTTCCACACAGCCCCCTGGGGATTCTTTCTAGCTAGAGGATCCTTCATCTCCGAAGGCCTTGGAGTCACTCTGAAAGCGAGATGTGGAGGAAAATGAGAGGATTTTGCTGGCGAGGCTTGGAGGTAGGGCACCTGTCTTCCACACATCCCAGTGGCCAAATTACAATCGTATTCAACGTTAAGGGAGGCTGAGCAATAGAAACTCTTAACTGTGTGCCGAGGAAGAAAAGGAATTGAGGCTGGCCAGTGCCTCACCAGTCTTCCTCAACTGACGTGTGATCATTTTCTAAAGGGATTAGTGTCAGAAGTTCCAAATTTATTCTCTTAGTATCTTTTTACATTGCGGTGTTTTATATCTGTGTAGTGTTATAGTCTTATTTATTTATTTACCTAGCATGAGTTTGCTTGAGTTGCAGAGTGACTTTATAACCGTAATTGTTCATCTCAAAATAAAATTACGCTGGATTGTTAGACTAAATCATAACCCTACTATTTGCATTTGGGTGAATTCCATTTGGGAGCTATTATGAATAACACAAGGTCCTCCAGATGTGCTGTGCCTTCTGATTTGCACAGTGACGTGGGGAATCTTTGAGAAGTTTAGAAGGAGATAGCCTAGAGCTGACCCTACTCCGTACTTTGCCATTAACAGTGCTGAAAAACTGCATTGAGGCAAAACACGGATCCTGGTCCTCCCTTCACATTCATTTTCTGCTCCTGATGAAATTGCTTGTGGCTTTTTGTTTCCCCACCTTTGTTCATTCCTCTTACTGCTTTGATGTGTTCATCTTGATTCCCTCTGAAGCATGTGGAGCTCAAGTTTTGATTTAACATTAGGATGGTCATTGATTCTACATTGGACTCTAGCTGCATAAAATTTTGAGTTAGAAGCATAGTATACCAAAAGATAAATTTGATTATCTAAAACAGATTTCTTCAATGTTGGCCCTATTGGCATTGTGGGATGAATAATTCTTTATTGTAGTGGACTTTCTTGTGCATTATAGAATATTTAGCAACATCTCTGGCCTCTATGCACTAGAAGCCAAGAGCAACTCCCAGTCGTGATGACCAAAACTGTCTCCAGACATTGCCAGATGTCCCCTGGCAGGGGCAGAATCGCCCCTCAGGAGAACCACTGGGCTAAAGCTGTATCTGCTTGGTGTTTCATTTTCACTTTTTATTTCCTCATGGGACTGAATATCTTTTCAAAATTGTATTGACCATTTGTATTTTTTAATTTAGAATTGGTTTGGCATTTACACTCATATTTCCTTTTGGATATTCACCCTTTTAGTATTGAAGTATAAGAAATCTTTGTATATTAAAAGAGAGGAAACAAAATACTACAGTGTTTAAGTTTGTGCTTGAGTCAGATAGCTTGAGTACAGATTCTAGCTCCACCTCTCTTTAATTGCATAATTAGCAAGTTAATTAGCATTTCTATACATTAGTTTCCTCATTTATAATTTGGAAAATACCTTAATACCCCATCTTACAGTGTTGTTGTGAAGGTGTAGGAGCCCTTAGGCCTGTGCTTGGCACACAGCAGAAGCTCTATATTTTAGATATGATTATTTGTTAATGAACAAAAAATGGATTATAATTCTTAATTTATGAAACACTGCATCCTTAGTCCATGTGTGACCCACTCTGCTTCTCTCCTTCATACACTCATTCATACATTCTTTTTAAAATATATAATGAAAACCTGTGCAACCACCATACACTTCAAGGACTGAAATATGAACAGTAACCAACATCTACCTCTGTTCCCTTCCCCTCCTCCATCACTAATTTTGTGTTAATTATTTTCTTTCTTTTGTTTATAGTTTTCTGGGACTGGCTCACAAAACTAACAACTGTTAGTAAGCTATATCTGTGTAGTTGCATGTAGCTGTAGTTCATCCACTTTGCGATTGTGTAAGATTTATTTGCATGAATAGCCCGCAGTGCGCTTCTATACTCACTTTTTGAAAAAGCATTTGGGTTGTCTCCAACATTTTCAATTACAAGCACTGTGGCAGTGACCTTTCTGGTGCATGCCTCCGGGGTGCAGGTGCACACACTTCTCTGCTACACAGCTGGAGTGGGGTCACTGGCTCAAGGAGTATGTGACATTCAACTCTTTACAAAATAATGCCAAACTGTGTACCAGTCTATTCTTCTACCAGAATCACATGAAAGATTCTCCTGATCTACATCCTCTTCAACATTTGGCATCATCAGATTTCTACATTTTTGCTACGCAGTGGGTTATGAGATGGCAATTTATTGTGATCTTTATCTGTATTTTCACGATTATTGAGATTGAGCATCTATTTGTATTTTTATTGGCCATATGTGTTTCCTCTTCTGTGTAATATCCTCTCATAGCTTCTGCCTAATTCCTTCATTAATCATAGTTATATAAACCTTTCCACATTATGTTAGTTTTGATTTCTGCACAGTTTAGCCTTTTTTGTTTTTGTTTTTAACCTTGGACATTTTTTTAAAATTGGGTTCTTGACCACAGCCTCTTGTGCCATGTAGGTGATATTGTCATCCTTGCAAAACCACTTGTGGTGCCTCAGGGTGACAGAGGTTTTTTGACGACCACCACTCTCCTTGCTGTGGATGGAACAGACAAGCCTGAGGAACTGCTCTTTGTCATCACCTTCCCACCGCAGTATGGCCAGGTGGAATATGTCCACCACCCTGGAGTCCCCATTACAAGTTTCAGCCAAATGGACGTAGCAGGACAGACAGTCTGCTATGTACATAAGAGGAAGATGTCTGTCCCCAGTGACACATTCAGGTGAGCCCCTAGGGAATGTTTCAGAACCCCTTTTCTAAATTATCTCTTAGGAAGACAAAAGGAGGAAAAATGAGTCCTTTTCCAGCTCTGGTAGATCTGCCTTCCTCTTCTACTCCCTAGGTGCATAAAGGTGAAAGACATGACTAAAATGACCATAGCTGGGTGGGAAATTAGGGCTTGTTTTAAAGTGAACACAAAAGTAGATTTAAATGAAAGCTTTCTATGAGGAGAAATGTGAAGAGCTGAGGACCATCTAATGGGAGACAGAAAAGGAATTTACTGCTTTTTTTGAGTATGTTTTTCTATATGAGGAAAAGGTATTTACTAGTAAACATTTGGCATAAGCAGATACTGCCTTGTGACACAATGTGTTTGGGTAACTATATCATAAATCATGTTGTCATATAGTGGATCATATTTCCCCGTAGAAACTATGTTATAATTGGGGGCCGTGCACCTGTTCAAGGATTGTGTATCAAATAAATCATTGGAATGAATTACAATCTGGTGAAAAGGCAGATACTGCATGAATGAAAGTCTACAGTCATTTAAAATGCTGAAATCTGTTTCCAGTCACATAAAGCAGGAGAAACTCTGGAGGATCTATCATCTAGCAGTTCTCAAAGCTGGCAACGTCAAAGTCCTTGATAGAAATACATGTCTTCAGGGCTAGAATAAGAACCAAAAAATCCTGAATTAACCTTTGGGGGAACCATGGTACATATTCAATCCTGAGTTTTACCAATTAAGAAGGAGGCCCTGAGAGCATTGGTTCATCTGTCATACACACAGGGGTTCTGAATAATTTTCACCATGTCTGAATACAACCTTCAAAAGAACGCTATAAAATAAGATAAATGTAGCATACTCCTATGTTGTAAAGCATACCAATGCATCCATGTTCAAATACTACTCTCTATCATACATTTTTATCTATCTAAATTCAATATGTCTGCTATGATAAACACTGTTTAAAGGTCAGTGAAATGAGTTTTGCTTGCCTTTTCAGCATTTAGAATTAAGATTTTGCACAGTTGAACTGTTAAAAAATCCAGGGAAGTTTGAACTCATACTTTTTTTCTCTTGACAAATGTCCTTAACAAATAATCATCTGATCAATCAATATCTTCATAACCAACTCAGTGCTTGAATGTTGCTAGTCATTAACTAAGTAAAACACGAGATGGGGGATTTCTTTCCACACTGGTTCTTTTGCTCAAGAAGTGGTTCAGCGGAATTGTTGAGGCACAGGCTTGGGGTCAGTTACCGCCGCCATCACTTCATTTGCTTACCTGCAATTCCCCTCATCAAGTCACACTTCCTACTGTGCTCCTGCTTCCTCTTCTGCAGAAGAAAAGATGCTCGTTGTACTTGCCTCACAGGATTGTTGGGAGGTTTAAATGAGCTTATACATATAAAGTACTTAAAATAATATGTGGCACATAGGAAGAACAGAATAAATATTAGTTGCTATTATTACTACTGTTGTCATTATCACTTTTTAGCAATTATTTTTTATTAATTTATTGTTGTTCTATTATAGCTGTCCCATTTTTTCCCCCATTGCTCTCCCCTGCCCTGCCCACCTCCCCCCTCTCCCACAGTCAGTCCCCATCCTGTTGTCTGTGTCCATGGGTCATTCACACTAGTTCCTTGACTAAACCCTTCCCCTTTTTCCCCTCCTTCTCCCCTTCCCCCACTCTCTCTTGGTCACTGTCAGTCTGTTCCTTGTTTCTAAGCCTCTGGTTCTATTTTGCTCATTTGTTTGTTTTGTTCAGTAGTTCCTGTATTAGGTGAGATGTTGTCGTTATCATTTTTTTTTTATTATATTCTTTCCTTGGTCCCTTTTTCCCTCCAATTTTTATAACACCAAGCATAATCTTAAGGGAGGAAAGAAGTTATAACAAAGATTGTTCTTCCTCCTGCCATTAATGGAGAGTGGTTGCTTCTTGGTTTAATCCATGTGTATCAGATTCAGGGCTTTTAATTTTATGCTTCTTTCTAGAACTTTCTGCTCTCATCTATTCCGACTCCCCCCAGTCATTGCCCACCAGAGAGTCTACTGGAGATATTAATAATTTCCTTGATGAATAAATGTGTGAAGGTGTTCAAAAATGAATGTTAGGTATTAATCAGATGGTAATGATGAACTATAAATGAAAAACAAAATTTCCACATTGGGTGATGTAAAACTTTCCTAATTCACATCCATAGAAAGTCTTACTAGATGGTACTTTAGAAATCATTTATCCCTGGAACCTCTGAATTTCTAGATTCTCAGAGTTAATTGCGAGATGTATCAAAATACAAATTCTTGGGCCTCGTGGCAGAGAGGTGACTTTGGTAAGTCCTGTCTGAGGAATGCGTGTATTTACAAGCTCTCCAGGTGAGTCTAATGAAGTCAGCACTAGCAATCCCTGCTCTGGCCCAGTCCGCTGTTCTAAGTATTACATTCTGAAGAGTTTTTAGGGTATCCAGAAGCCCCCTTGGGGTTTCCCAGAGACAGAAAATGAAGCAGCTGACTTGGTGGGGCTCTGGGCCCTCGCCCCAACTTGGTAACAGAGCTTTGTTATGATGGTTGGATTTTTGGTTTGTTTTGCACATTGGACTCCTTCTGAGCAAGGCTTTCTCTTAGCAAAAAGGCTTTCCCCAAGCATTATTTGTACTACCAGGGATAGAAGGGTGCAAAATGAGGCAGGCTGGCCCAGGAAGGAGGGAATTAAGAGTGAGAAGCTACCGCCTTTTAGTTTTCTCCATGCTCCAGACTATTTCCAGAGGGAAGTCTCTGGCCTGTGCTAACAGCTTTTCAATATTTACTGTTTTGCCTTTTTAACAGGGAGAGTACAGGCCTCAGGCTACAAGCCATTGGGCAACAATATCCAGCTAGAATTTTTTTTAAAAAACTTTTTGTATATGTATTTTTGTAGTATTTATGCAGATTAAGTTTTTAATTGTTGAAAGATTTCCTTGTAAGGACATTCATTTAAGTAAAAAAGTGAGTTGATAGGAAGCAAAGTATTAAGCAATAAGAGTACAGGTACTATGAGAAAATGACAAAAAATTATGAAGGTAATGTTTGAATGAGTCAAGATTAGGCAACAGGTCGATAGGGAGAAAATAAACAAAGATTGAAAGCAGCTATGTAGTCCAATCCTTTCATTTGCTTGTAGGAAAAATTGTAATGCTTGAACAGCTACAATGCATCAGGCAGTGTGCTAGACCTTTTTTGCATATCATTTCCTTATACCTCCACCTTGAGTGGGATGGTTTATTCCCATTTTATGCATGAGAAAACTGAGGGTCCACCGGGCAAAGAAAGTCACCTCAACTGAAATAACAGAATCAGGGCTGAATTTGGGCTGATAGCTCATTTTGGAGAGTTCTTTCCATCATACCTCATGGTACCACCAGTTTGTGGAAAATCTGCACTTGTGCGAAGGAACCTCCTCGCTGTGCCATTCTGATGTTTGGCCAGCAGTTTTGCATATTTATAAGGGAAGAGCCTAGCATCTGCCTGAGACCCTCATTCTAATCTTGTCATCCCCCAACCCAACCATGGACTGCTGTGGTGTTTGTCAGGTGGCGCTCAACCAAGGCTGAATGCCTGTTTTAATGAAAGTGTGATCATTGTGCTTTTTAAAAATTAAATATATGCAACCGATCTAATCACCTAAATTTATGTTGCTTGCTGTTAAATCTGGCAAGAAATTTGGCTGGGTAGAAGAGATAAATTCTGTGGCAGAGGATTTTTCTCTCGTCTCTTTTTTAATGTAAGGTATGGCAGCATTAATTAAATGGGGTGAGGAGGGAGTTTAATGATCAGATTTTACCTTCTGCAGAAATATTTTGTGAATCATAAATTTCTCCAGCATTGTTTGGTGCTGCTGGCCTGGAAGAAAGATTTGGCAGCACATTCTAGGACAGATGACACCAAGTGATTAGCAAGCTGACTCCAGCTCCTGGCAGCCGTGCGCTAAAAGAACATGCTAATGTCCCCCATTTTGACATGCTGGCTGGACTTTTTTTTTTCCCCCTGAGGAACTGGCTCTATTTATGATTCCATTTTTATCCTTTAAATGCCATGACAGATGGCAGATTCTTCAGCCAACTCTATTGCCAGGAAATGCAGAAAGCCTGAAAGCACCATGGTAATGGTGAAATCAGACCAGGCAGGCACCCAGGCAAATCTGAGAGTCCCCAGATTTCATGGGAACAATGGTCATCTTGGCTGTCTTTTCTCAGGGAAGTGTAATAAAGGAAATTAAACAAAATTGACCCACAGAAGGAGCTGCTACCTTCATACTAGCTTCTTAACCTTGGAACAGGTGCCATTATAGCAATGGCATTGTTGTTTTAAAACTTGAGAATATATTTGGAAGGTTTCTTTGGGGGCAGGGAGGGGAACCTTTGGAAGATCACCTGGTTAACCTTGGCAGACATGAACAGAGCTGACCTTGTTGCACTTGTTCTGCTAGGCTTTCTTTGACTAGGAAGCCAACCATGTCTATTTATCCTGTCTCTCTCTCTCTGTCTCTGTCTCTCTCTCTCTGATAATGTTTCTCTGCTTGGTAGTAGTTTGCGTTGTTCCTCCTGAAAGTGAATGATGTTTTCGATCAAGTCATATTTAGAAATTGCATCTTTTTCACCACTGGCTTATTAGCTTTAGGTCAGTGCAGACAGCTGCCTCGGTGTCCCAGCTGGGAACAGTGGCCTCAGTAAACATATTTATTTCTCCTCTATGGTCCTTGCCTTGCTTGCCCTCAGTCCCATCTGTCTGATGTCAGGCTGCCTATTTCCAGCGTGGTCAGATCCCCGTCATCAGGCAGAAGGGAGTGTGAGAACGGCAGCCTGGATCGTAAGACAACTTCAATGCGTTCACAACAGGTCACACACTCACAGATAAATGCAGCCATCCTGAGACTGAGTTTGCAGACAACTCAGGCATTGTCAGAATTCAGTCTCTAGAGAGAAAAGTCAGAGTCAGATATGCAAAATGGCTGCCTCTGGTTGAGCCCCAGGCAGTGACTGCAGCTCCCACGTACCTCCTGGCTCTGGTACTGGCTCCCACCTGCTTTCCCCTTCCTTCCACTGCAGATATTTGACAGGTTTTAATGGGACACAGAATCTTTAATTCACAATTAATGCTAATACTAAAAATATGTGCCCCTTGGCTTAAATGTGTGCTCAATTATAAATGGCTGGTTTCAAGTTCTCTACAAGAGCACATTTTGATATAGGGGTCTGGTAGGGAATAGAGAGGCACTTTATTTGTGAAAGAGGGGCAAACAGGAAGCATGAAAGGAACTGCTGGGTGGGGTAAGTAGAAAAAGGGGCAGTTGGAAGCACTGAGGAAACGCCTGGCCTCCTTGTTTTACCTCTAGACAGATGACAGGCTCCCGGGAGGAGAGATGAGAAAGTAACAGGAAAACAACAGAGTAAAGGCATAATTCCATAGACAGCTCTCTGAAAAACAGACCATGATTTTTATACCTAAAGATCCCTTTCACTTGGTCTTTGGAACTCTTAAGGTGACTAAGAAGTAAAAAGTTGAACACATATTTTTCTGGGTGTGTTTCTATTTTTTTAAAAATAATTTTGTAAAGACTTCATGATCAAGCAGTCAAATTACCCTATTTGCTTAGAAATTATTTATCAAAAGTTCAGCTTTACAAAAGAAAAATTGATGGTTTTATTTTAAGGAGACAAAGTGATTTTGCTCAGTCTACCATTCCAAAGTTAATTTAATAGCCTTATTCAGACAGTAAAATAATGTTGTGGGAGAAAGCAAGCATATATTCTTTACAAGTCTAGGAGTGTAGAATGTTGAGATTTGCTTTGTTATATTTCTCTTAGCATTTTAAACATTTTGGACATAGATTTTTCTATTTTCCTGATAGGCAGTTTTTATCAACTAGATAATTAAAAAGCTCAAAAATTTTAGCCTAGCCTTCAAAGCAAAATCTGCGTCATCCAGACTCATCTCTCTCTGCTTTTGGTCCAGCTGCTCGCCTCCAGCAAGCTGGTCAACTCCTTGTGCTCACACAACATGGTCCCAGGTTCCTTCCTGTTCAAAAGCAAAGCAGCAGCCCTCAAACCTTGAAGGACAAAATGCATTTTGCGAAAAATAAAAAATACGTTAGTTAAATTTGTCAGATTAGTAAGATAAATATAAACCCCATTTCTTCTCTAGTTAAAAAAGGCACCTCCAGGGCAGCGGGAGGTAAAACAAGGTAAAGAGGGGATAAGTGGTGACAGAAGGAGACTTGCCTTGGGGTGGTGACACACAGTGCCATATACAGATGTGTTATAGAATTGCATAACCGAAACCTATGTAATTTTATTAACCAATGTCACTCCAATAAATTCAATAAAATATAAATAAGTAAAATAAAACTAACCAAAAAATAAAAATAAAAAAACTCCAAAGAAAATTCTTATATAATTTAATGTTATATTTAGTTGAAATTATTTTTAGAAATTTTTACATTCATGAAGTGTAAGAGTGTGTACTCCATGAATACTTCTAGAAATTACAATACATATAGAAAAACTAATAGACACAGTTTCATGATTATTCTGAAGTACATTTTGGGGGTTTCTGGTGAATTTGTCAATTATATGTAATTTGTCAACTAAAACTCCTAACTTTTTGGAGTTTTAATACTGTATTTTGTGTGCTTAATTTCATGATATTCTCTATTCTCCTTAAAATAAAAATTACACATTGACATTTTCTAAAGATCACTTAAATTAGTTTTATTTTGAGATTGGCAGTGGTGGGTGTAATGTAATTTAGTGATCAATATAATCGGAAGCACGTCATGGTATCACAAACTCAAGACTGTGAGAGAGGTTTTACTTATCTTGAATTTATATCATTTCAGCTTTCTCTTTATAACTCCGCAGTGCTGCTCAGACACCCACTCTTTCTTAGTGTATGGCTAAAACAGCATTTGTTAATAACTCTGCAAGAGCAGAAGGAGTGTGTCCAAAGACCCAGGTTCTAATCCCAGTTCTGTCTCCTACCTGTCTGTGATTTCCTCCATGCTTCTGCTACAATTTTCTTTTCTTTAAAGCAGGGAAGTAATCCTTGTCTCTCATAACTCCCACATACCTTGTAAAAGGGAAATGTATTATAGAAGCACACAAAAAGTAAGGGATTAGAGCATCACATGATATTTTAGAGCAGGATGACCCATAGAGATCATTCGGCCCATCTTTGACTTTGCAGAAGAGTGACAGTGATGCCCAGAAAGGAAAGGTTAGTTAGGCATGATCACACGGCTAAGTAGTGTGATCTGAAGACATATACCACAAACATACATATACAGTGAGTTAGCCAAATTCAGCTTGCTCGGCCATTGATTGAATTGGCCTCCAATTATCAGTATTAAAAGTTTAGCTTATTAAATCTCCACTAAGAAAATACAGTTGCAAAGGTATACCTGTATAAAATGAGTGATCTCTTCAAACTCATGCGGTGGGTCTAATTGGATGTGAAATTCCCATTTGGGGCAAGGAACTATGTACTCTAAGCCCCGACAAGCCAGAGAAGTATCACTGGCAGTATCTGCCTGCTCCACCACAAGAGTCTACTACTATCCATGTTAATGAGAAAATGCTTTTGGGTGTGGAATGGGCAACGTGTGGGTTACCTAGTGACTTATTAAATAGAACAGTTTCCCTCTGAAAGACATGCCCTTGATTTTTCACTTGAGTCCCAACACGACATATCCTTCAGTAAAGGTGTGTGTTATCATTTCATTCCAGTAGATGGTGACACAAGAATCCATGCTGAAGGCTGCCTTGCCTCTCTTTGCCAGATTCATTGTCAGCAATGGACTGCAGACCAAGCACGGGGTGTTTGAGATCATACTGGAGACTGTGGACAGAGCCTTGCCTGTGGTGACCAGGAACAAGGGGCTGAGACTGGCCACAGGGGCCATGGGCCTGCTCTCCCCCGACCTGCTGCAGCTGACCGACCCAGACACGCCTGCGGAGAACCTCACCTTCCTTGTGGCCCAGCCCCCGCAGCGTGGCCAGCTCTGCCTGCGGGGCAGAGTGCTGCTTCAGCACAGTTTCACCCAACGGGATGTGGACAGCAGGCATGTGGCCTACAGGCACTCAGGAGGGGACCCCCAGACTGACTGCTTTACTTTTGTGGCCACAGATGGGACAAACCAAGGTTTTGTTGTGGATGGGAGAGTGTGGCGAGAGCCTGTTCCATTCACCATCCAGGCAAGTATGAGAAACACAGTTCTTTGCTACTGTTGTGCAGAATGCGACTTCAAGGAAAACTTTCCTTTTTTCCTTCAAATAGGTACTCTGTACCTACAGCAGGCTCGGCACCAAGTGAGGCACCAGGCTTATCAGTATGAACAAAAGAGATGTGGTCCCTGCGTACAAGTAATGATCGACCTTAAGAGTCAGTGGTTGTTAATACACACAGAAACAAAAAACAAAAACACCTAGGTTGGAATTTCTGCTTTGCCATTTATTAGCTCTGTGACCTTAAGAGCATTCTTCATCTTTTCTGATTCTACTTTTCCTTTTTTGTATTGTGGTGAGAATTAAATAAAATGAGGCATTCAATGCAGTGGCATATTACCTGAGACATATTAGATTTTCAAAATCTTGTAACTACTGTTATAATATTTAGCTACACTATTGTGATGATGCTTATTCATCCATGTCATCTACCATTATTTTAATGGTTTTCAACTAGACATGAAAACTTACAAGGCAGCATCAGTGCTACACGTATAATAATGATGAGGATAATATTTGCAGCAGCTGCCGATTTTTGAATGTTGGGTGTAGGTCAGACCCACTTTACATATCTTCTTTAATTCTCATAAAAATCCTCTGAGGAATATGTTATTATCTCCATATTATAGATGTTCAGAAGTTAATCATTTGTTGAAATATGCATAAAAACCTCAAGTCTTTCTTTTTTTTTTTCAGATTTAATGTGTTTTATTGATTAAAATATTACATTTGCGCCAATTTCCTTTCCCTCTGTTCCCCTCCACCCGGTGGCCCCCCTCCCTCCAGTTGTCCCCCCCTTTTAGATTATGTCCATTAGTTGTGCATACAGTTCCTCCCAACCTCTCTCCGTCTATTCCATTCCCTCCTACCATGATCCCCAATTCCTATATCATCTCCCTCCCTCTCCCCACTCCCCCTCCCTGTTGACCTCCCCCCAATATGCTTCCCGTACCCACAGTTCCTTTTCCACTCTCGTTGCCTGTTTAGTTTGCCTTTGTTTCATCTCCCTAGCTTCTGTTTTTTAAACCAGTCCCTTTAACATCTCATATAACAGTGGTTTGGATCTAATGAACTCTTTCAGTTTTATTTTGTCCTGGAAACACTTTCTCTGTCCTTCTATTCTGAATGACAATTTCGCTGGATAGAGTATTCGTGGTTGTAGGTTTTGGATTTTCATTACTTTGAATATTTCTTGCCAGTCCCTTCTTGCCTGTAGGGTCTCCCTTGAGAAGTCAGCTGATAGTCTAATTGGGACCCCTTTGTACATAATTCTTTTCTTCTCTCTTGCTGCTTTTAAGATTCTCTCTTTATCTTTAATTTTTGACATTTTGATTATAATGTGTCTTGGAGTGGTTCTCCCTGGGTCCAGTCTCTTGGGAACTCTCCTTGCTTCCTGGACCTGCAAGTCTATTCCCTTCCCCAAGTCTGGGAAGTTCTCCTTTATTATATTTTCACTCAATTTTTCAAGTTCTAGTTCATCTTCCTCACTCTCTGGCAAACCAATGATTCTTATGTTGGGCCTTTTATAGCTGTCCCAGAGGTTTCTGATCCTTTCGTTGTTGCTTCCCATTTCCTCTCTCTGCATTGGTTGACTGCTTGTTCCTTCTCCATATTCCAGTTTGTTGAAATGAACTCTGGATTTTTTTTCCTCACCATCTGTCTCGTATGCGGTTTTGTTCCTTTCGTTATGAATGTTTTTCGCTTCTTTCTTATCTTTTTCCTGCTCTTTTGTGAATTCTGTAAGCCACCTGATAACAATGGCCCAGAACTGAGCCTCTGACAGGTTTCTTATCTGTTCATCTGTCAGGTTCTCTATCTGCTGCCTGGTGAGTTGTGTCACCGGGATTTCTATAGTTGTCTGCCACATTTTGACAGATGCGTTTTGTTTTCTTGGGCCGGCTGTCGGGGGCAGTGCCTGTGTACGCGTCACAATTCAGCGACCGGCGCCTGTCGGCGACCTATTTCGCAGCCCTGTGGTGCTTTCTGTGGGGGCGGGGGTCCAAGATGGATTCACACAGTTATTCAGCTAGGAGACCGGGATCCGTCCTCCCGCCCCCCTGGGCCTCACTGTTCAAGGCGATGCGGCGGCCGCTCTCCCCAGCGCCGGAGTCGCGCACCGCCAGGGGCTTGGCCGCCGGGACTCCCCGCCGGGGTCGCGCACTGCCAGGGGCTTGCGTAGCTGGGACTCCTCGCCGCCCGCCGCTCCGGTGCGACCGCAAACAGCACTGCCCACTTTAACTCTTACCTGCCCAAATGGCACCGCTGGTTTATAACTTCATATGTTGGACTTCCGTGTAGTTTTATTTTCTGGAATTTCTAGTTATCCTTTGTTTTGAAGTAGTTGTATTCCTCTCTAGT
This sequence comes from Furipterus horrens, assembly GCF_987537825.1. Classification (NCBI taxonomy): domain Eukaryota; kingdom Metazoa; phylum Chordata; class Mammalia; order Chiroptera; family Furipteridae; genus Furipterus; species Furipterus horrens. The sequence goes on from NW_028327174.1 coordinate 141,050,282, forward strand.
TGTAGAGGGAGACCTAGCGTGTCCGTCTAAGCCTCCATCTTGGCCGGAAGTCCAAAACCTCAAGTCTTTCTGATCTCAAATCTGGTGTCCATTCTACAGCACTGTACTGCCACATTTGTGTTGACAATGGTGATGATTCTAGGAGGGTATAATGTGTTTTCCATTTTTTAGTCATAATATATCGAGTATGTCAAGGCTCTCAAAGCCTCATATCTGCTCTTTTTGGATGTAGTTCACCCTATTCTACACACTTCCATCAACAGCAAAAAAGATATATCTGTCTTTTACTTCAGGATACCTTCTGATTATATAAAATAATCATGATTTCCCCTTGCTCTTTAGTCTCTGTACTAGTCACAGTTGTCCAGGGAAACAGAACCAATAGGATGTATATATATAGAGAGAGAGACTTCTTTTCGGGATTGGCTCATACAGCTGCAGGGCCTTACGTGTCCAAAATCTGCAGGGGGGACTGATAGGGAAATTCCAGCAGGAGCTGATGTTGCAGTCTTGAATCCAAAGACAGTTCTGGGGCAAAATTTTTTCTCTTCAAGGGACTTCAGTTTTTTCCCTTAAGGCCTATAACTGATTGGATGAGGCCCACCCACATTCTAGAGGGTAATCTGCCTTCTTCAATGTCTACTGATGTAAATGTAGTCACATCTGAAAAATAGCTCCACAGCAACATCTTGACTGGTTTTTAACCAAACAACTGGGTATCACAGTGCAGCTACATTGACACATAAAATTAAATGTCATTGTGTCTCTGTAAGATGGAATCTGAGTAGAAAGGTGGAGAGTCCTGAAGACATAGAGTGGGTGCTGGAGAGTCTTTGGCGCTAAGGAGGTCTGGGAAATGTAATGAAATTATGATGCACTGGGAGAAAAGAGAAGGTATCGATATTGTTGATACAGTATATAAGTACTTTGTGCATAGTAAAACTATTGTTTTATTTTTTATTATGTTTTTATTGCTAATAGTTTCATCTCACTTTTCAGTCTATTAAAATTTTTTATTGACTCTTGACTCCCTACACTAGGTAAAAAAATGTCACTGTCCTCTCCAACTAGAAATAATGTTAAGGGTCTGTAGGCAGCAAATTTGTAGCAGTTATCAATTCTGCATGCAAGCATAGGAGTTTCTCTACACTCCAGAGCACAGAAAGAAAAAGGGGGCTAGAATTTGAAGACAGTACTAGAACTTAGATCAGGTCTCTCCCAACACCAATACTCATCTTAAAGTGTTTGGTTATCATGAGAGGGTTATCTTTGGAAGTGTCAGAACTGACTGATAGCAAAATGTTGGATACATGTTATAAAGGTTCTTTATCATCAAAAGCAAAAGGTTTGGCCCTGGCTGGTGTGGCTCAGTGGATTGAACGCTGGCCTGCAAACCGAAAGAAAGGTTGCCAGTTTGATTCCCGGTCAGGGCACGTGCCTGGGTTGTGGGCCAGGTTCCCAGCTGGGGCATGCGAGAGGCAACTGATGGAAGTATCTCTCCCACATCAATGTTTCTCTCCCTCTCTTTCTCCCTCCCTTCCCCTCTCTCTAACATAAATAAAATCTTAAAAAAAAATAGTACAAGGTTTTCCTTGCCCCTCCCCCCAAATCATTATGTGTAAAAACCTCACAAAGAAAACCTCAAACTTTCTCCCATAGTTCCTTTGAATTCCCTGGTCTCTCTGACCAGAGAGGTCAAGCAGTTTTGGAAGTGACTGACCTCCTGCCCCAAGCAGTGCAGGAGAAATGACCCCATCATTCTCTTGCTTTCAAGAGCTTTTTCTGGCAAGACAATATGATGTCAACCACTGAATGATGAATTGGTCCAATTAAGTCTCCTGAGCATGGGTGCGCTACTCTGATAGTCCCAAGCTTGGAAACTGAGGGCAAAGCTACTGGATTTAAGCACAAAACTTAAGTGCATTTTACTGACACAAGCAGGTACTAATCAGACATTCATTTGGTGGGAAACCATGTCTGTCTGACCAAGATACTGCAGTCTTGCTGCTAGGATTTCTGTAATCTTCCTTAAGAGGGGACAGGGCTGGAGGTGAGGGAGAAAGGATCAGTACCACTGCTTTCTATGGTTTAGGCATATCTGAGGAGATTTTCAGTAAATCCAACACAAGTAATTGTAAGGATACTGTATATAGTTGCCACAGCCATTGTCATCTTTGTCGTCTTCTTCTCCTCCTTCCCCTTCTTTTTCTCCTTCTTTTCCTTCCCCTCCTCCTCTACCTACTCCTCCTCCTGAATGAATAATTGCGGTATGAAGTCACGATGTTTTAGAGTCATTTCTTACACAGCAGTGGATAACTGATACATCTCTCCCCAACAAAAGCCTTACCTTTCCTTCATCCTTCCTAGATCCCAACCACTCTTCAGGGATTATTATTTTCTTTATAAAACCTCCTCTGAATATTCCAGGTTAAGAACTTTTTCATATTCTTGTGCAAAATTATTTGATATGTGACTCCTTAAAATAGTAATTATATGCCTTATTTTATAGTTCGAAATTTCTTTATATGTATTAACAATATCTTGCTATATGACCTCTCATGAATATAGTTTTCTTTAAAAAATATGTCCTATACTCCAATATTTTAAAATGATTTTTGTATACTGAGGCAGAAGACCTGCTTTTGAAGAATCTAGACATTTAATATGACTAGGATACACTTTAGCACAAGTATGCCCAAAGACACAACAGGGAACCATATAACCAGAGTTTAGATATTAACACTTTTAAGAAACAGTTGATCACAACAGGAATTCATTCCTCTTGTAACACTTTTGTTTTCAAGAAAAACATACTATTTTTATTTCTTCTCCCCTGACATTGACCACCCATCGTACTGGCCACCCTAGCTGTGATATCTTCCCCACTTAAAGGGCCCTGAAACTATATAATTCCCCACTTCCCACCCAACTGCACAGCTTTGAGTTTGCCATCCATACTTTTCAGAAAAGGGAATGACTAACTTCTGAAAATATTTTGTTGCTTTTCAACTTATAAAATATTTATTTTAAAGAATTCATAAACTACAGAAAAGGATAAGAAAAAATATCCTTCACAATCATACCACTCAAAGATAACTATTGTTGGTTGACCTCCTTCCATTTTTTTATTCCGTACAATTTAAAAAATGGCACAATATTATATGTACTATAATGCATATTGCCTGCTTCCACTGTTCATTATGTTATGCAACTATTTTCATGTCATTAACTCTTTCTTGAAAACATAATTTTTAAAAGCTACATAGGCCCAGTCTCAGGTAGAGACAGTTTATAAGTCCCCTGTTATACTTTTCTGGAAATTTTTGTTAATTGCTGTTATAAATTGTATTTTAGTGAACATACAGGGTTGGGCAAAAGTAGGTTTACAGTTGTTCCTATGGAAAAAGACATGCAGGTTATGGTTATTACAATAGCTTTATTAACTCAAAAGAGTGTCACTATGAAACTATAAACCTACTTTGTTCACCCCTGCATATACATGTTTGTGTATATGTCTAATTACTTCCGCAGCATATACTTTAAAAAGTGAAAGTTTTGGGTTAGAAGTATGTGCACATTTGAGTATACATACATGCCAAATTTCTATTCAGAAGGTTTTCATTAATTTTCACTCCTATCAGCAAAACATAAAATACCTGTTCCTCCAAACATTACCCAACATGTATATGATTTTTTCAAAAAAATGTTAATTAAAGTATAGTTGATATACAATATTATATGAGTTTGAGGTTTACGACATGGAGATTCAAAATTTACATAATTTAAGTGATCACCACAGAAAGTATAGTAACCATTTGTCACTGCACAAAGTTATTATAATATTATTGGGTACATTTTCTATGCTATGCATTACAGCCCTGTGATATTTATTTTATAACTGGAGGTTTCTACCTCTCTATCTCCTTCACCTTTTTTTGCCCATCCTCCACTGCCCTCCCCTCTGGCAACCATTAGTCTGTTCTCTGCATCTATGAATCTGTTCTATTTTGTTTTGATTATTCATTTGTCTTGATTTTTTAATTCTACATATGCGTGAGGTCATATATTTGTCTTTCTCTGTCTAAATTATTTACTTATCATAATACCCTCTAGGTCCATTTGTGTTGTCACAAATGGCAAGCTTTTATTTTTTATGACTGAGTTGTATTTTATATATACCACAACTTCTTTATTCATTCATTCATCTATTAATTGAACATGAGGATCCATATGTTTTTTCAAATAGTGTTTTTGCTTTCTTTAGATTAAATACCCAGAAGTAGAATTCCTGGCTCATATAAATTTCATTTTGGGGTAAATGAAATTAAGAATTAAATGATAAAGAGTAAGGGAAATGAAGGTAGTGTTCTTGTACCTGTTTTCTAGTATCTGGTGAATTGTGATAGTCCATCTAAACCTGCTCCATTCCTAACATACAACAGTTATTTGCAAGATGGACTGACCTCCATATCCTCTGAATGAGGCCCTTTGTAGTGTTTGAACCTATGCACCTCTTTCACTCATGAGTAACCACCCATCCACCATCTTCACAAATTGAGTTCACCTGTTTAGTTACCTGTTCTCATCCTTAATGAAACAGATACACAAATGCCTATAAATAATTCCCTTTCACTTTTTCTTACTGGGTTATTTCTATTTTTATTGAACATTTTTGCTATTTGAACAAAGACATAACAAGAAATGTACAATGCATTTATAAACCCTTATTAATTTTATTTTTCTAAATCACCAAACATTGGAAAAATGGGGGAATCCTTCTGTGGAGCTAACATTGAGTTTACAATACAATTTTTGAGTCTATCTTAATATATTCATTCAATAAATATTCCTTGAGCTCATGTTATGGTTCAGGCCCTGTGCCAGGTATAAGGAATAGATGAGGGAGCTTAAATCCTAATGGAGGAGTCAGACAAATATATAAAGCTGGATCAAAGTTTACAATGGAAAGTCCACCTCTATTCCAGGCACCATAATATTTGCTGAGGATATTGTGAACAAGACAGACTTTAGCAGAAATTAACAAAAGAGGAGGATAAGGAATCTGAAAGAAATTCATGGAAGTTTGTCATTGTTAACCATTAACACCTCTCGAGAATGAGAAAGCCTTTATATAAACTTATATGCAATTATTATGTGCAATAGGTGGACCAGTTGGACAAAATAGCACCCCACATCATACACTTGCATCCCCCTTCTCAAGTGGGACTCCTGAAAAATGGCTGTTATGGGATTTACATCACCTCCCGGGTGTTGAAGGCGTCAGACCCTGACACTGATGATGATCAGATTATCTTTAAGATTCTGCGAGGCCCCCAACATGGACATCTGGAGAACACAACAACAGGTACTGCCTTCCTTAATCCCGTAATTGCCTATTTTAAAATGCCCAGTGACTGGCAACGCTAGAAAGCAATTCAATTTAGTGCAGCCCCATTTGGTAAACACTCCCCAAGTCTTACTGATAGATGCAGTTTATAAATCAATATTGGTGCAAAAGAGAGTTTGAAGCTGAACTTACTTGAATTCATCTTGAGTGGGAGAACCAAATACTGGTATATTATTTCCTTACATGCTGTTGATGTTTACTTCAAACACACACACATGCGCGCGCGCGCGCACACACACACACACACACCCACACACACACACACACACACACACACACCCCGCCAGATTGAATTATATTCAGAGGAACACTCAGTGTAGGGGCAAAATTCATATTTGTCACTATTTTTCTATCCTAAATTTTAAATGACATCTGTTTACTTTCAAAATTCAGGGGTTATGTGGGTGTATAATGGTTTCTCTGGATTGTATATTACTTTTGCTTTATGAAGACAGCGATCAAAATATATCACTAAAGAGGATGGTATATCCCTGGCCGGTGGCTCAGTTGGTTGGAGCATCAACCTGTACATACACTAGAAATTTGGGGATTTGATTCTCAGTCAGAGTGCATATCTAGGTTGCAGGTTCAGTCCCTGGCTGGGGCACATATGGGAGACAACCAATCGATGTTAATTTCTCTCTCTCTCTCTCCTCCTTCCTCTCTCTTTAAAATCAATCAACATATTTAAAAAATATTTTTAAAAGAGAATGGCACAGAATTACAGATTTTATTACTGTATCATCCTACTCCACCTCTATTTTTGTATTTTACTTAAGGCACAATATTTCTGAGACAAAGTAAACTTTAAAGATTAAATTAAGTTCATTGCACTTGGGTTTTAAGATAGTTGCAATAATAATTTCTTTTTAAATTATACTTCAGAGATTTTTAAAGCTGATATTTAAAGTAAAGTAGCCATACAATTTTATCAGCTCTTACTTACTATTGTGTTTGATTATCCACTAAATTAATTAATTTCTTTTTTGTAGGTGAATTGATCCATGAGAAGTTTAGCCAAAAGGACTTAAACAGTAAGACCATTCTTTACATCATAAACCCATCTTTGGAATTTAATTCAGATATCATGGAATTTCAAATCATGGACCCCTCAGGAAACTCTGCTACTCCTCAAATGTAATTTTTTCTTTTCTTTCTTTCTTTCTTTTTTTTTTTTTTTTTTTTTTTGCTTATTCAGTAGTCCTGTAAGTAATGTCCAGAATGTATCTGATTAGGAAAGTGAAATGGTGTTTTTCAAACAGAATCTTAAGATAAACTGATAATTTCACAAGCTCATGGAATATATTTTGGAGAGCTATTATTCTTTTTATTACTGCTTGATAGGAAAACCAGTAGCTTTCCAGAGTATGAAAACATTAAAAAGCTCAGCTGTATGGCGCAATTTATGCATGTAAACACCTACGCTTTCCCATCCGGAGAGGCTTCTGTCGCTACAGTGCACAGGCATCCAGCCCCGAGACTGCAGGCTCACGTACCAATCGTGCAGCAAGAGGTCGCTGTAGGACTGTGTTAGTAGCCAGTTTCCTCCAATGTCTAGAGCTGGAAGCAGGAGGTAGCCAGGAAGGGTTAGCAAAACAGCTCTTGGCTTCCAAAGAACCAAACCCAAAAATGACGACTTGAGACGGCCTTTAGAAGTTAATAACCTATCATAGGTAAGATGAAGACAGAATGAAGTGAAAAAGGAACTTGGAGGTATTAAGTGATACTTAGAAGTTGTATAACATGTACAGCCAGCCATCTGAATAACAAGAGTAACAAATCCTCAAAATTTAAAAGGGGAGCAGAACACAGTAATTTCACTCACTGGATCCCTATTCTAGACTTTTCTTGAAGTTAGAATAATTTACCAGTTATCAGATGATTATAGAAAGGTGTGTTATAGTCCAGTTCTTGTGCTATTTTTTCTTTTTTAAATTTGATACCCTTCACCAGTCACCTCAAAGAAAAGTTGGTATTAACCATATTCTAGAAAAACTATAAATCGTGAGTACAGCCTCTATTGGATTTTTTGGGTAGTATATAGACAAAGGAAGAAAAGAAAATGGAGAGATCCGCCTCTGTGTCTTCATTCTTGCTTTTTCTTTCTGATCCTGATCGCAGTTCTGATGTTCACCAGCAGAGGTCTCTGTAGTCATTGTTAGAAAAACATCCTCGGAACAAAACACATTCCCAGGGTTCTACCTCCATTGCCCAGGTCAATTGTGGTATCTGGCTGAGATTTTTATTGAGTGACTGCTATATGCCAGGTGCACAGTATTAGAAACTAGTAAATAGTTATGAAGAAGATAGGCTTTCCCCTGACATTTAAATATAATCAAGAAGTTAAAATTCAAACAGACGAGCACCACCCATTAAACTGCTGTTGCCTAAGGGAAATAATTCCTCAGGATTTCCTTTATAGAAAATATATTAACTATTTGCAATTTAGACAAACATCTTCCAACTGAAGAAAACATTAAAAAAATTCCTTCCCCCAAAACATTCATAAATTGTGACTCACTTGCTTTTTAAAAGTTCAACTAGAAAATACAAGAATACTGATCATATGAGATAACTAACTGTCTGGGCCTCCATGTGTGAACATAGCAGAGATGATGAGATTTCCCCCCAGCAATAGTGCTAGAGTAATGTCACTTCACTTCCAGGCCCTTTTCATTCTTCATCGTTACAATGAATATTGCTCTGGAAGATGACTTATGTTTTAAAATAATCCTCTGATTTATAGGAGAATCACAGAAGAAATTATAACCTTAATTGAAGCTATTTTAAATGGGCTTCTGCTTGTGTTGCATATTAATTTTCATATACCGATGCTGAAGATATTTCTAATTCAGCTTGAAATAAATGGAACCAATGGAACAAAATGATGCCTGCTAAGGGTTAATCCAGAAATAATTTTAATTTGACTCTGACATATATTAAGTTATTTTCTTTAGAATGGGCAGGGGGAGGCAGAAATTATTCGGCATTTATATCCATAATTCTTGAATGGTATAGTTGTCTCCAGCCTCATTTATTAGATGTTTTTGGAACAGGAAGCACATTTTTTCAGTAAGAAACAATCTTATCAGCAGTGGGTTGTTGTCTCAACACAGCCAGCAAGCACTTAGTTACATATACAGTGTAAATCATAGACATTTGCAATATAATTTTTTTCTGCTCTATTTCATTGCTCTTCGTTTAATCATCACAATAGCCTATGCATTAGGTACCATCATAATACAAGATTTACACATGAGGAAACTGAAGCAAGAAAATAGGACGGGAGTTTTCCAGGCTCATGTAGCTAATTAGTGAAGGAGGTGGGATTCAGGCCCAGGAAATGTGGCTCTAGAGTCCATGGTTTTCCTCACTGCATGGAAGAACTTCTTGCCTACTCTTATCAAAGCATGCTAACTGGCGTAAAGGGAAGGGAGCAGCAGACTGATCTCCCTCGTCTTCAGTCACTACCCCACAGGCAGTGAGAAAAGAGGGATACTCACTCTTGAAGGACCTTAAGTTTTAGTTGTTTTTTAAAATGTAAATTATAGGTATTAATATTAGCATGCATTCCATGTCTAACACACCAGGAATTAGTCTAGATAATAAACAACTGGACTTAGAGCCAAAGAACAGGGTTTGGGCTTTGACTCTGCCATGACTTAGGTGATTGTTCAAGCCTTTGTTATCTCATCTGTCAAATGGGGGAAACACCGAAATTTGTTTAGAGAAACAAACGAAGTAAAACATACAAAAGCATCTTGTATGTTTGAAGTTCTGAAAAAGTTTAACTTGTGGTAATGATTACTATTGTTGTTCATTCATGTGGAGACACAAGATTGACTGAAGAAGTATTCCAGAGATATTGGGTGGCCAGTTACAGCCCATCTGTAATTAGAAATTGATGTTGGGATGATTCACAAAATGAACAATAAATATGTTCATTAATCAGTAAGTTAAAAGCTGGACAACTTCGTGTTCTTTGGCTTAGACAGGATTAATAGATTAATATTCTGCATATTTGAAGGAGTGAAACCATCTGTAATAAAACTAAAGACACTGATGGGTACGCTCTAGAGCAGAAAGGGGGCTCCCTTAAAAAATAAGAAGAACCTGTGTTCAGTGGGAAGGCCCCAGAATCTTCAATGCTGGTAAGTTTTTGCTCTTGCAGTATTTCTGTGTAATACCAGTCCTGAAGAGTCAATGCATATTCCATTAAAAAAGGTGTTAGAAAAGATGATTTAGGCTAAATGAGTCAAGTTATTATTGACTAGCTAGCTTGTGAGCTGTTTAACTGCATCACAGCCTAGAATCCTAGAGATGCTTATATGGAATGGGGATCCTGAGAGAGGTGTCCAGTATGCAGCACATCTGAACTTGATTTGACTATAGCACTGTTTCTCCCTCTCTTTAGCTGCTTCACTCTCCACCATAGCTCATGGAACTAGCTTTTCATGGAATACATTTGGGAGGCATTTTATCAGGAATAGGAATTATTTTTATAACACTGAAATCCATGGAAACTTGCATAAAGATTTAGATGTGGCTAAATGCCTAAATTTCAGATCCTGTGCTAGGTACTTTCACATATGTTGTCTAATTTAATCAAGAAAGCACAATCCTCAGAGGGTGATAAAAAAAAAAAATTAGGCTCAAAGCATGTACGTAACTGGCCTGAAGCCACTTAAGTGGATGAGTGGCAGAGCTGAAAGGGAAGCCCAATCTCCTGACCTCCAAGAGGGTGCTCATCCTACTCCTCTTATTCACCTAAGGGGCTCATGCCTTGACGGTGACTCACTCACAAGCTCCTCTGTTCTCCACTCCAACTTGAATCTGAAGTTGATCTTCCGAATTCTCAAACTAAACTGCCTAGGACCCACATCATTCATCAAAAACACCTTTGCAGGCCACAGAACGAAGCCAACTTCTGACCAGTTTCTTAATACATCTTCTACACTGACCTCTTCCTTGTGTGCACTGACAACATGTGAACTTCAAAAGGAAAGCTGGCCCATCCCGAGGTTCTTCTAACGCAGAGGCTGCTTCTCCAGCTGCGTCACGATCCCCCTTCCCCCGGTTACCTGCACTCCAGCTGTTCTATTATTCTTTCTGGGCCTTATAAAGGGAAGGGGCAAAAGAAAGGAAAAAGAAAAAGAACATCTAATAGGTGAACGCTATAATGGTTTGGCAGCGTTTATGAAACACCTTGTAGGGGAAGAGGTTGAAACAATTGACTAGGTAAAGCTTTCGTATTACCTGCAAAACAGAAGTTCAAGTATTTATTTCCAGATTTGATCTAGGAAAGAACTGAGGAAGGGAAGGGAAGCAGCACTTATTAAGCACCCACTGTGTTCAGGTGCTTTATACACATTAATGAATTTTAATTTTCATCATTTAACATGAGTGTAATTCTCCTCCTTGTAAAGATAATGAAAACTGACCATCATCACACACTAATGAGTGGTTGCACGGTGCATCCGACTCCAAAGCACTTGTTTGGGTAGTCTCCATGCTGCCTCCTGGCTGAACACTGTTTCCGCATTATCGTGAGAGAAAGATAAGAAGGAAAACACAGGTGTTCATAGCATTCAATTACAGAGCTTAATAGCATCCTCTTTGAATTGATAAATCTTAGATTGACTACTTGGAAAAATATTTTTTAACATCTCAATTTTCTTAAGTCATATGCTACTTGATTATATATGAAGATCTTGTTACAAGAATAATTTAATCACAATTTTTGCTCCTATATAACCTTTTACTGAGAAGCTCAAGATACTTAATGGGTATTCATTAAGGTTCATTTAATTCCTTTGAAGTACAGACTTATGATTATTACACTTAGGGATGTGAGGAAACTGAGGCACAGAACAGCTAAGTACCTTTTTCACACACTCTTGTTAACCTAAATTAATGTTCCAAATACCAAGCTGGAGTTTTATTCCTAAATGTTTCTTTAAGTTTATGGTTCCTCCATATAAATGAATCAAGTAGCCAAATCCTAAAACATCAGGAAGTATATATTTATGACTCTACTCAACATCACTGATATTTTGGTCCAGGTAATTCTTTGTCATGGGATGGGGAGTGGGGGATGGGTACTGTCCTGTGCACTGAAAGAAAGAAGTTTAGCAGCATCCCAGGCCTCTGCCCGCTCAGTGCCACTATCACCCTCCTCTCATGTGATAATCCAAGCTCTCTCTAGACATTGCCAGATGTTGAAAACCATGCACATGCTTTAGAAAATAGCATATGTGTGTTAAGAAATCATGATGTATGATAGAATACTTTTTAATTTTTTTAAAAGTATATTTTATTGATTATGTTGTTACAGTAGTTCCAATTTTTTCTCCTTTGCTCCCCTCTGCCCAGTACCCGCCTTCCCTCCAGCAATCCCACCCCCCTTAGTTCATGTCCATGGGTTGTGCATATAAGTTCTTTTGCTTCACCCATTCCTATATTATGCTTAATTTCCCCCTATTTTGTACCAACCAATTATGCTTCTTAATTCCTGCACCATTTCCCCATTTCTCCCCCTCCCCCCTCCCAGCTGAAAACCCTCCAAATGATCCCCATACCTATGATTCTGTTCCTATTTTGGCTTGCTTAGTTGGATTTTGTTTTTATTTTTTAGATTCAGTTATTGATAGTTGTGAGTTTGTTGTCATTTTAGTGTTCATAGTTTTGATCTTCTTTTTCTTAAGTAAGTCCCTTTGACATTTCATATAATAATGGCTTGGTGATGATGAACTCCTTTAGCTTTACCTTGTCTGGGAAGCACTTCATCTGTCCTTCCATTCCAAATGATAGCTTTGCTGGATAGAGGAGTCCTGGTTGCCAGTGGCCTTTCATCACATTGAATACTGCTTGCCGGTCCCTTCCTGCCTGCAAAGTGTGTTCTGAGAAATCAGCTGATAGTCCTATAGGCATTCCCCTGTAAGCAACTTTCCACCTCTCTCTTGCTGGCCCCAGGACTCTCTCTTTATCTTTCACCTTTGGCATCTCAACCATGATGTGTCCTGGTGTGGTCCCCTCTGGGTCCAGCTCGCCTGGGACCTTCCATGCTTCTCGGACCTGTATGTCCATCTCCTTCACAAAATTTGGGAAGTTTTCCTCATTTTTTTCAATTCTTGCTTCCTCATTCTGCACTGGTTGACTATTTTTTTCTTCCTTATGTTCCAAATCATTGATTTGAACCCCAGTTTCCTTCCCTTCACCATTGGTTTTGTGTGGATTTTCCTTCATTTCACTTAGCATAGCCTTCACTTCTTCTCTTGTGTGTTTGCCATACTCAAGTATATCTGTCAAACCTGTGAGTATCTTTATCACCAGTGTTTTGAATTCTGCATCTGTTAGGTTGTCTTTTCCTCATCTGTTAGGTTGGCTATCTCCTCGTCACTTAGTTCTCCCACTGGAACCTTGATCTGTTCCCTGTTTTGGGCCATACTTCTCTGTCTCCTCATTCTGACAGGCTCCTGTGTTTGTTTGCCTCTGCGTCCCAGGTAGAGCTCTCCTTTTACATTGTAAGGGGTGGAGCCTTAGTTATTCATCAGTACAGGGCCACCTGTTTCACTATGTTGTGGTGCTGTATGTGGGGGAGGGGTCTGAGAAGGAACAATGCCTCCTGCCCAGCACTCGTCCCTTTTCCAGGCACCTCTCCCACTTCCACACTGGCCCTGGCTGTCATTCCCAGAGTGGGTGGATCTGAAGACATTCTAGGACCATGGGGGCCCTTTAAACAAGCGGCCTCTGCTGAGAGACCGACACCTCTGCCCTCAGCCCAACCCACACTAGTGTGCACAGTCAGAAGCAATGAGGCTTGATTTTCCCCAGTGCTGGGAACATGAGCTTCGAGGTCTGGTGAGGAGCTTGGAAAGTTCCCCAGGTGTACCTCCTGACTTTTTAAAACGTGTGACTATGCTTTCCACCAGCTTGCTGTTGCCACCACTGCCGCCGCCACCACACCTTGTCCTCTCCGCCCTGGCTACGCCCCTCCTACCTGTCTGGATGAGTATTTCTTCTTTATATCTTTGTTTGCTGGACTTCCATGCAGTTTGATTTTCTGTAACTTCTGGTTGTTTCTAGTTTTGAGGTAGTTGTATTCCTTCTTAGTTGTGGAGGGAGATGCAGCATGTCTGTCTACACCTCCATCTTGGCCAGAAGTCTCCCAGAATACTCTTTTTTCAATGCCATCTTTCTCTCTAATAAATTCCAGTAATAGTGAAAAAAACCAGAATAAGTCAGGGCCCAGAAAGTACATATGAGTATCATACCAGCCTAGCATTTTTTTCAAATTGTGTGAAATCTGAATTTAATAGGGCTGTGGAGAAAAAAAAAAGTTTTGGTGTTCAACTTAACTTAGGAAACAGTGAACTAAAGAAGATTCATTTAATGAATATTTGTTGAGTACTTACTATATCCTACTCACGCTAAAAGGGAATTGGAAATACATCAGTGAAACAGACCCCTTTTGATCTGGGGCATACACAGTATCTAAGTAAATCAAGTAGTATGTTTAAAAAGTATGTGATAGATACTTTGCAAAATGAGGAAGTTGGTCAGGATAAGCAGAATCACAACCGCAGGACTTGGGGGATGGGTTGTGGTTTTAAATTGAGTTTTTAAACAGCTTTTCTTGTGTCTGACTTAGAGTCAGTGAGTGACAGAGGGAGTGGAAACCTCAAGACTTCTAATCCAATTTAATTCCCACTACTTAACCCTACGTCTTCCATTCACAACAGTGGTTTGGAGAACCAAAATTTAATTTTCACATTAAGTCAAATTTTCTATGGTGATAAGTGCCCCCAAATCACTTAGGGAAGTGTTTCTTAGCTGGGGATGACTTCCCCCCAGGGGGCATTTGGAAGTGTCAGGAAAGACTTTGAGAGTCATGATTGCAGAGGAGCAGGGCCACAGCATTTGGTGGGTAGAGGCCACGAATGCTGCTAAGCATCTCACAATGCACAGGGCAGCCTCCCACAACAAAGAATTATCCTGTCCCGATGGCAATACTGTCAAGGTTGAGAAACCCTGACCTGGGAACTAACGGAGTTCTCACCTCCTGCTGAATGACTTGAAATGATTACCAAAGTGAGTCCGACTTCATTTCTGGCCTTAGGATGGGCTTTACTCACTAGCAATAGTGGAAGGGAGGGATCGTTATAATGGGCAGGCTTAACCAACCATTGTCTACATGCCACATACACCTCCAGAGCTTTCCAAATTTCCCTCATGGGCTCCCACATTTGGTTATCTACATGATGTCAAGCACACAGCTGTGTGGCTTCTCACAGGGAGAATTCCTAAGTGATTGACTATATCTCTTACTTTTGCTCCAGGTGTTTGTGTAGAGTTTAAGCAATCATAGTCTCGGTGTAGAAAGGTCTTTTCATATACAGTACTGCAAACAAAAACAAGAGCAGCAACAGAACATGGAAAACATGTGCTGCACATATCCCATAGCTATGCAAGTGCTTTGCAATTTAAATATTATTTTCTGGGAAGTATATAGCCTGGCTTAAATTTTATGGCTTTTCAATAGGTCTTTATTATTTGTAGTGAGTTTCAAGAAAATAAAATAGAACATTGTGTAATGACAAACTTAATCTCTAAGCATTAGGTGGTATTCTAATAGTGCATCAGGGAAATGCAGGCGCTTTCCCAAATGCCAAGACCCTTTATGCTTTGAAGCTCAACAGCATTCTGCAGAGCCCCTTTATTGATCCAGATCAGCAATCAAACTGCATTTAGCTTTAGGCCTTGAGGTGCTTTGGATCTGCACAGTGACATTGATGAATTTTTCTTGTCATGGTTAGCATTAGCAATGGGTAAATTCTCAGGAGACTGGACATTGAACCTTACTGAAACTTAGCTGAAATTAACCATATTTATCTATTTCACACATTCCCATTGCTTCCTTTCTTTCCTTTTTCATATTTTTTCCCAATCTCTTTTGCTGATTTTTTTCTCCTTTAGCTGGATCCTTTAGAAATTCATTGCAACATAGAATAATAACAGAATTAATTTGGATAATAATAGAATGTTATTTCTATTGGCATTTATAATATCATTGTTGCTTGTTACCTTGTATTTTTTGAAAGCTCAGTCATTTATTTCTTTATTTCTTGATCTGTTTCATGCCAGATTTGAGTTTAGGTGCATTAAAGACCCAAGAGGTTTCTAATACTATTTAACTAAGTGTCTTGTTTTTAGGTCCAAATTATGAAGCCTAGCTTGCCAGTAACAATACATTCATATCTATTGATAAGTAAACATCTATGTTCATAGGAATTCTGAGCCTCTGCAATAATTGCATGCTTCCACACTTGTCCCACTGGTCAGAGTCATTGGAGCAGGAGACAGTACTAGTGAGTCTGTTTTGCTAGTGAACTTAATAGATAGGCTGTGCCTGTGACTCATGACTGGTGTAAGGACATGGAGTGGTTATTAGGCAGTAAATGACTCTCTAACAGGAATGGTGCCCAGGAAAGCCGGGAGCCTGGGGGACTTGAGAACTCTGCATCCCCTGGGCACCCAGAATTTCTAATTCTGCAAGAAAAAAGTTATTTTAAAAATGTTAAATCTAAAGGAAAGAGTCTGAATCCAATTGGAAGTTTGAAAATACAGCAAGAACACTGTGGGTTTTGTAAATGTGGAATGAAAGGGAAATGAGTGCAACAAAGCCGTGGAAGTGTGTTAAATGATCGTAGCGAAGATTGCTGGTATCCTTGCACAGGGCCGAAGGTTACAGGGGTAAAAACCATGAAAACATGTCTGGGTGAAACATTTTAAGTTTTCTAACCTCACAATGGGAACTATTTTAGAATAAAGATGTGATTATACTTTTCTACTTGAGCTCAAACACAAGAGTCATAAGCTTCAAATGGGAAGAAGGATGGTAGAGGAGAAATAAAGCATTTGGCTTCAGATTCGTGCTGGGAAGTTCGTCTCTCTGCTATCAATAAGCTTTGCCATAGCTTTTTGTCTTTGAACTAGTTATTTAATCTCTCTTAGTTTCTTTTTCTGAAAAAAAAAAAAAGAAAGAAAAGTTTCTCTCTATATGAGGACTAAAGAAGACGGTTTCCATTAAATGTTGGACTTAGTAAATGTGTTGTGGGAAAAGGGAGAACACGGTATTAGATTTGTTCAGTTGTATAGCTGCATTGGAGGGACAGCCCTTTTTTATGCGCAGAAGAAGGAACAGGTAATGGTTACAAAACACCTATACATTTTAATTCTTAGGCACATCCTCAAAAATAACTGGTTATTTAACTGAACCCAAGTTCAGAAAACCAACTGTGTTGGTTAACAGTTCCTGGTGTACCAATGAAGAAGGACAAAAGATAAGAGAGAAGTTTTTGTATCAGTGTTCTTTCCCAAAGTCAATGTCTCCTTGAACTTCACAGCTGCTTTTTCCTCTCCCTTCAGAATACTCAGGTTTGAGTCCTTTTTTTCTTTTGGTCATTACTAACTGTGGGAACTCCGACAGTCTTTTAACCTTAGTTTCTGCATGTGTAAGATAGAAGTCTAGTAATTTCTCAGTTTACCTCGTGGAGTTGTTGTAAGAGAGAGTTAAATGCAATAAGGTCAGTAAAAGTTCTCTGAGAACTAAAATGTAGCAAGCAAAGGTAAGGATTTTTAGCATTGGTGGAGGTTGATGAACTGCTGTTGTCACCAGGATGTGCACTGGTGGTTCAGTCTCCCACCCAGCAGAGGGCCGTTATAGTAATTTACATGGATTTCTTATGATTTCCCTTTTTCTTTTTCTCTCATACGCAGCTTGGAGCTGAAGTGGTCTCACATTGAATGGTCACAGACTGAATATGAGGTCTGTGAGAACGTGGGCATGTTGCCCTTGGAAATTACCAGAAGAGGCTACTCCACGGACTCGGCCTTTGTGAGCGTAAAGGTAACAACTCTAAAATGAAAACTGTTGAGCTAAAACTTAGGTTGCCGGTTGATGCCTTTGATTATTGGCTTAGAAAAAAATCAGAGTAACCAAGGAAATGTAAAATTGCGGTGTGCCACACCAACCTGGAAATTCTAGATACAAAATCTCCTTGTCCCTCCATCCTTAATCTAGCTTCCTTAGCTCCTAGATATGGTATTTCTAACCCACTTGTAGTTATTAATTGTTGAAGTTTGATTTCATGGGGAGATATAGCCAAACTAGCGAACTGGGCTAGACTGTGCTTTGGAAACGAATGTCCTAGGCAAGGCATTCTGTGAGACACTTGGAACGAATTTCAGCCCCTAAATGGCTTTCTCTTAGGATGCACCAGGAGCACTTCCTCTGGTCTCAGTGGATAAGGAAAATCAAGGGTCAAACCTATCTTAAGAGTCCCTAAGTCATATAAAATTAAGAGAACATATTTCAATACAGGCACCTTAAAATATAAGGAATTTTCAGTAATCACTTTGGGATTAGTCAACTGATATTCCTTTTTATTGACATGGACCTGAAACATAGCCCATGGTTTCTAGAATTGAAGGGTTTTTTGGGGAGTTGCTTTCACAATAGCATTTCAAGAGACTGAAAGCATGAAAAGCTTTTATATCCCAAAGGCAGCAAGTGAGCCATAAGAACCCCCTCTCAGTGTAATGAAGGACACTAGTATTAGCTTCTGCAAGAAAGAAAAAAGGTATCTCAGTTAAGTCTCAATTACAATGATAAATTCAAATCACCCTCAGAACCTTGTGCACCTAAATTCTACCATATCAAGACTCCTTATTTATCTTCTCAGTGGACATCAGTTATTTTCCCCAGATGTGTGGGTGATTTATTGTTGTTAAAACATTAGACAATGTGGTATGCCCTATAGTGTTCTGGCAGATCGTTTGTAGAAAAAAAAAAGAATCTGCCTGGATGGGTTTCTAATAGTCCTCTGGTCCTCCATAGAAAGCAGCATATGGTTGAGTCTGGAGTTTTGGGCCACACTACCGTTCAGCCCTGCCAGGCAGAAAGAACCTCCGTGGTGTGACATGGAACCTTTTGTCTGCTTAAGCTGAATGCACACCATGAACTGGGAGCTGAGTGTGCAGACCTTCACCAAACACAGGCCTGAGTCTCTGCAGGAACAACTACCCACAGCACACAGCCTGCTGCTTCATCCCAGTGCGCACTCGCCCCTTGGCTAGGCGCAGGGAGAGAGGAAGCACTTCACCCGTATTGTTTTCCCTGGTTTGAATCATGCACCTTCACCGCACTGGTTTCTCCGACCACCTCACCTCACACCATTTCTTTTTCCATGTAGGATTCTGTAAACTCTGTGGCAGTAAATACTAGGTAATTGCATGTGCAAGAA
Organism: Furipterus horrens; assembly: GCF_987537825.1. Lineage (NCBI taxonomy): Eukaryota > Metazoa > Chordata > Mammalia > Chiroptera > Furipteridae > Furipterus > Furipterus horrens. Next base: position 141,068,993 of record NW_028327174.1, read on the forward strand.
CCATGCCGGGCTATGTAACTCTGGCATATGGTGGGTACAGGTGTATGATGGGCTGCCTTTCCATGAGGAAAGATTCTTCAGGAGAGCCTTGGCATCATAGGCAAAGAGCAAATGGGATTTTAGGAAGTTATACTCTTCTTGAGCAAAATGTTTCCACTGCAGACCCATTGGCAGATGGCAGAGCCTTTGATTAGAAATGGAGATAATGTCTGAGGCCATAGAAATAGGAATTTTAGAGTTTTTAATCACGCGTTTTATTCCTTTGTAAGAAAGTAAAGAAATATGTTAACCTACTTTCCTGACCATCTTAAAACATCTAAAAAAATGCAAAAGTGATAGCTGCCTGTGCTTTCCATAGGGTTCTCATTCGATGACCTCTTTTTAAGACAAGGACACTGTTCTTAACATACGCATATTTAGGCTGTCTCTGGGGGAGGTTAAGGCCATGGCTTTGAGCCCTTAAACCACCTCTGGTTTTAGCCCTAGGAATGGGGAACAGGACATCAATCAGTAGTCTCTTTAAACTAGAGCAATTTTTGTTTTTCTGTTTTTGCAACTTACTTGGTAGAACCTCTCAATTCTGGATGTGGTTTGCTTTTGTGGTGTTTCTCACCTGGTCTGTCATTCCCACGAAGTCCCCATTCATGTCCGTGAAGAGGAACGGTTTCATTCAGACAGGAAAATGGAGCAGACTTGCTTTAATGACTCCAGTCTAAAGGCTTTCAGTGCCCTGAAGTTCACAGGAGACCGCTAGCTGGCTGGTCAACCAGTGCGCAGATGTCAGAGTTCCTGAGTTTCTGCTCCTCTTCACTCCTCCCGCACCCTTCCCTCTGAGGCAGTATCTCAGAATAAGGTTGGGATTAAGGGAAGGTAATGGAATAAAATCCTACTTGTAACAAAGAGAAACATATTGTTTAAAATTCATGTTATTTCCTCTAATAACTGAATCATTTATGAAGAAGAAGCAAAAATACATTTTACATCCATTGACATTAGTTTAGAAAATGTTAACTTTAAGGAAGAACCATGTAGCTTGGATCAAAAATGGTATAATAAAAAATGTGTTACATTAAAAACAGATTTTAAGAGTAAGTGTAGTCTAGTATGAGAGAAGATTAGAGGTTTCTCTATTATAGAATATTTATTTTCATTAAAAAAAACCTTTTTTTTTTAAGGTCAACCAAGTGTCAGCTACAACTGGAAAAGATTTTACCATGACTCCCTCTAAACTGGTTCAGTTTGACCCAGGTATGTTTTGTGTCTACAGTTTGTTTCATGTTCTTGTAAGAGTGTCTGGAGATTTTGGAGAAGATAGAACATTATGCAACTTCAGCCAACCAGAGACTCACAGATTGATTTGGACTTGAGGTTTTTCCCCTTATATTTTATTTATTACAAGTGTATATTTATTCAAAATGAGATCATAATTAATATAAAATATCAAAGCAAACATCCAAAAATCCAGGAAAAAATAATGTCATTTTAAAAGCTATTAAAAACTGAAATAATTTAATTGCCTCATATTTTGATGGAAATTTTGAGAACGTTATAGTCACATGGATTCCTAAAGGAAATTTCTAAATTATTTCTATTAGAATAGGTTGATATGAAGAGATTCCAGGGGAAATTATTATTTAATTAGATAGCACATACTTTGCATTCAATTTGTGAAAAAACATTGCTAGGTGCAAAAGGGAGCACAAAAATGTAGTGCCTACTCTCAAGGATGTTCTATCAGGTGGGAAATACTGACATGAAAACAACTTACTCATAGCACATTGGGACCCAAAGGATGAGCCATTGTTCTGGCTAAAGAAAATCCTTGAAGAGTTCCCAGAATCCTCAGCAGGTAGAAGAAGAAGGAGACTTTCGGTTGAAAGACGAAAGACAGACACCCTTTGGGGGACTGTGCCTAAAGAACTGAGCCTGGAGCCATGCCTTCTTTCCCTGGCTTCCTTCAGTGGGGACAGGTAGCAGTCACTCACTGCTCTGCATGGTTCTCTCTCCTTTCTTCTGCTCTGAATCACTGGTCCAGGGACAAATGGAAAAGGCCTTGGGAAGCAGCCTGGACCTACGTCTTTGTGGTCTCCTGCAGAGGAGGTGTTCTGTGCTGAGTACATACCATCAAGTCCAAACTCTTGCCATATGGCAAAGGCCAAAAAAAAATAAAAAAAGGCTGAGATACCATTGACTCTCTGAAACTGACAACTTTAATGTTAAACATAGAAAAGAAGTGCCTTTCTGGGGTTCATTACAAGCAGCATGATGTTTGACGAGTATTTGTTTGCTGGGACAGCCCTAACAAAGTATCACAAACCAGGCAGCTTAAAAAGAGATATTTATATTCTCACTGTTTTGAAGACCAGAAGTTCAAGATCCAGGTTTTGGCAATTTGATTCCTCCTGAGGGCAGTGAGAGAAAATCTGTCCCATGCCTCTTCCATTCTCTAGTGGTTTGCTGAGTCTTCGGCGTTCTTTGGCATCTGCCATCTTCATGTCCGTATCAGTATTCTCATTGTTAGGTGTGTCTCTGTTCAAATTTCCCCGTTTTATAAGACCATTTGATTTTCAAATAAGGTCACATTCTGAGATACTGGGAATCAGAACTTCAATATATGGATTATTGAGTAACAAAATTTAGCTTCACACAATGAGTCTTAAATTTACATTGCAACAACCCAAATATAGTTGTTGGCTTCCTTCCTGTGATATGTAAGTTTCTGACCTGCATAAGTTCATCGCTTAGGCTATTCCCATTGTGTATTAATGTTTATCTTCAGATTGCAGAAGGCTCTTTTCATACTTCATGTTAAGGCACTTCCAACCTTTTCACTTTCTAAGAGCCAAGAGTCTTTGTCATATGTCATCTTTATTACTTGAGGTCTGTTTGTTACAAGATTGAGTGACTTTGGCTTTCAGTAGATTTGAGCAGCCTACCAGGTGCTCTGTATGGATTGATAGAAACTGAAATGTATTACACTAGAGTAATCTCTGAAAGCTACTTCTTAGAGATGCCACTAGATAAGATAAATACCCATTTGTCTAGAAGAGTTTACATGATGTTTTGAGCAGGTACTAATGACTTCTAGGGGTCGTAAATAGTCATGATTTTAGAGATTATTTAGACTTGTTAAGAAAAAAAATAAACATCTTTTAAATTAAAAAGAAACACTTGGTCATTCATTGTTTAGGAACTCATTAGTCAGAAACAGTATCATAAACTAAAGTCTTACTTTAGAGAATTTTTAAGTTTCCCATGTCCACAGATCCTGTATTTATTTACTCCCATTTGTTAATCCTGGCCTCTCCTGGATCTGGTTTCTTCATCCTCAAACCCACACCTTTTGCCCAAGCAGTCTGTCCATTTCTTTAAAAACAGCAGTTCTCATGATTAGAGAAGAAACAGAGAGTGAGAAATCAAAGATAGTGGGGTGTTATGAGCTCGGAGAGTTCTTGGGAGGCAGCTGGAGAGAAATTGAGTGACTTCAAGCTAGTGTGCTAAGCTCAAGGAAGCTTGCCATGCAGACAATTTACCAAACCAGAAACTAACCCTGACTATTTTGCAGTCAGTTTTTGTGACTAATCTGAGTCAAAGTGTAAATATTCATAACATAATGATTGCTTTAAAAAAAAAAAAGTTCTTGAAAGGTTTGCTGCATTCTTAATTGAGACTTTCATCATTTCCAAGAGTCAAAGCATTTTCCAAAGGAACAGATCTCTAAGGTGGCATTTACTAAAAATCACTGAGAAAATGTCTTTCAATGGTGAAATCTGCTTTGCAGGAAAATATCCAGGAACTGACCTACCCTGTAAAGTGGGGTATGTCTGCATAAAATGACACCAGTCTCTCCTCTTCCACACCTTTTGTTTTATGGGAATAGGGGGCCAGTTCAGGCCTTCTGAAATTGCTTATAATCTCAGTAATTTGATAAATACTTTTCACCCTGAAAGTGGGAAAGGAAGGAAAAAGGAAAAAACAAGTAAGTTCTTAATTCCAATCTCATTACCCTAAAAAGTTAGTCCTATGTGTAACACCTGGTAGGCATAGAAACAAAGCTGAAATACAGGCAAACAAATCAGAAGCACTTAAATGAAACTTGGAACAGTTTCTCCGTAACCATCTGGTTCCACTCCATAGGAAAAAAAAATCTTAAAATAAGAATGCCTTTGGTTAGGCTTGGAAATATATATATATTTTGTATTGGATTTTTATTTGAATAATGCTTCACTCTAGAAGCTTTGAGAATCAAAACAGTTCTCTGAATAGTAAAAATCTTTGTCATCATATGTTTTCTTCATTGTCCGGCCTCTTATTGCCCTCTGCCAGTTTCATTACAATGGTTGTCTTTGTGGTCTCCCATCTTCTATCCTCTCTGCCTGGGCACCTAAATCGGCCCACATAACACTTTTAATTTTACTTTTTCAAGACATCCATTTTCAAGAGCCTTCCCAGTTGCCTGTGGTTTCCGAATCTGGCTACCAAGTTAGAGTCCAGCAGTTTGACTAAAAGCTGCAGCCTTATCACCCTATTCACCTCGGCGCACTCTATTCCTGCGGGCTACTCTGCTCAGCTTTCCCTGAGCAAGGCCCCTGCTTCGCCATCTTCCTGCCTTTGCGTCTGTTGGCTTCCCATCTCTTCCCTCCCAATCCTTCCAACTCTGGGGCCCACACACATATAATACTTGCCATCTATTCTGTATCTTTTGGCAGCTAATCATACATAGCCTTGAATAATTGACTCTTCTCGTACTTATATCTTGTCTCTTCAAAGAGATTTTAAATTCCTTTATGTCAGACTTGCTTATGTTACACCTCTGGTATTTTTCATAGCATCTAAAGCAAAGGTAAATGCATAATAGACACAAAATAAAATATTTTGATGGACTGATTTATTCATCTATGTGGTAGGACTTACATAATATTTTATATCAGATACTTAAACTTCTATTTTTGCAGACTGTGAAAATAATTGATTTAAGAATTCAGTTGATAGTGAAAGCCTAAGAAATTAGCTGTCAGCCTATTTTTGAAAAATAAAACTATTTCAAATACACTTAATTTTTTTCCTTTTAAGTGCAGCCAAGAGTAGTATTAAGTGAACAGTTCCATCTTTCCATTGGATTCAATTGGGGATCAGTGCAACTTGGATTAGATCATGAGATCTATATTGACCTGCCTTTAAGAACAAGGCCATCATGTAGATGGTGCAACGGAGAAGCATAAATGGGTAGAAAACAGTCTGCAAGTGGAAAAGTACTCAGGTTTCAGAGGGTTAGGGAAAAAAATCTTGAAGTTTTATGCAGATGAATGTATGGGAATAAAAGCACTTAAATAAACAATAAATAAGTGATAGAGTTTTCAAAACTTAGTCCTGAAAAGTTAAACCATAAGTTTATTACCCTTTTCCTCCTTAAACTTGATCCTTTTTTCTCTCCAGTAAACAGTACTTTCTTTTCTTCCTGTCACCACTGTTCTAAATAAACTCAAGAGAATGTCCTGTCATCCACATCATGGAAACTGCTCAGGATTAGACTACATCAGAAGTTTCTTCCAGCTTTAATTTTTTGTGTTTCTGGGTTGCTTTGCATCCCATCTTAGTGGTGATAGAATGGCTCGGGATATGTCTGAAACATCAAAACTTTTTAGTATTAAGTTCACAAAGATATGTAAACCAAGCTTGATTGTAACGCCATCAACAGAGGCAGACAGAAAGGGAAAAAAACAAAACAACTTGGCTCTGTCTATTTCTAGAATTCCCAGCCCATAAATTCTCTCTAGGAGGATATCAAACTACTGAGTATTACATCATCACAAAAAGCATTTGCAGGCTAGAAAAGATCTCAGGAAGTGGGGCAGCTGATGGAGGCAGCTGCCTTTAGAAATCAATCATTTCAAGGGTTCCATGAATAGCATGAAGTATCATCCAACAATCACTTACAACTACTGACATCTTAAGAGTTTTGAAACTAGTAAGCTTTGAAGATTGCAGTACTTGTTTATTCTTAAGTAGAGAAGGGGCAGGTCGGGAAAAAATTAAATCTTGGATCTCATCTACTAACCATTTTTTGTTCATCCCGTGCAAAATGCAGCTTACTTTTTGTTACAGTGCTTGCATTTAAATGAAATCATTGTCCAGGAACAAATGTGGCCTTTTAATATTATTTGGGAGAACAGCAGGACTTCAGTGAGTTGGTAGCAGTACAATAGCTCACTCAGGCTACTGCAGTCTAGCTGTAGACATGTTAATTAATATATTTCTCTGACACCTAGGTGATTGAAATAGCAATTAAAGAGTAATTAAAATGTTTACTTCTTGTAGGAATGTCAACTAAGATGTGGAATATAGCAATTACCTATGACGGATTAGAGGAAGATGATGAGGCCTTTGAAGTAATTCTGAACTCCCCCGTGAATGCAGTTCTTGGCACAAAGACAAAAGCTGCAGTGAAAATTTTGGACTCAAAAGGAGGTATTCTTTTGATCCTCATCTTGAAATCAGAAGCAGTCCTAGTGCTGTAGCTGCTTGCTTTCAACAGCCAGTGTGCTTGATAACGCCTTCACATCAAAATGCTTAATTTCTTGTCAAGAAAGCAACCTCGGTCGTGGTGTAGGCTCTTTATTCTGGCTTCTGCTTCATGCAGTTTTGCTCCTGCTAAGAACTATCATTTCAGAAAAGCAACAAGTCAGTGCTGCAGTTAGTTTTTTTCCTACCCATTTGTTGTTCTCACCGAGGGGGAAACCATGTTGGTGAGAATCTATCGACAATTATTTTCCCCCAGAGTTGGTAGGGCTGTAATTATCTTCCTCTGTTAAAGAGAGCTCTTAATGCCTAAAATCAGAGCCCCCACTGGAGTGTGACCAGAAAAGGTCTAAAAAAGGAAGGGATGGGAGAAAAATAGATGTGAAAGATGCAGCTGGAGAACATTAATGAATAACCTTGGGCTGCAGAGCCAAATAGGTATGTGCTGAAGAGCAACCTGTGAACCAAATAAAACAAAGGCCAATCAAAGTCCTTGGTGCTCTTGAGTTTTTCCCTGCCAAATACCTTCTTTGTATTTGTCTGTTTAGCATTTGACAACTGTCCAGTTACCATGCTAGCTCTTAATCTGTTTTTATAACTGCCATGCCCTATGGTTCATATGTTTATTTGAAATCTATTATCTTCTTTTTCTCATCCTATAATACAAACAGACACTATCGTCTTTCTTTTATAATACTCATATTTCCACAACATTTCCGCCCACCTCCTTTTCCCACCAAATTTCTTTCCTTTTCAGTTAGAATTTGCTGATCACATTAAGTATATAAAATAAATGAAGTACACACTTTACAAATGAAGTATAAAATATCCAGATGCAAGTTCTGGGTTTAGATTCTTTTCATACTAATTGGCAGTATTTCCAATAGAAGTAGCTCCATTAAGATTTACTGGATCTTTGCTCTGTAGCAGTTGAATGCTAGTTTTTATAGCTGTTACTTGATTTCCCTGATATTTTCAAACAATTCCAGTTTCTACCTCTAGGAGATTGGGGAAAGGATGATCACTTTCTAAGTGATGCTTGACCAATGACTGAACCTCATATATTGAGGGGTATTAATTATAACAGGAATAGCCGTGAGGCTGTTATAAGTATGGTTCTAAAATCATGACAGTGATTTTTATTTGTGGTTTGTGAAAGCAATTTCATGACTGTAGATGTGCAGAAGGGCACAGCTTTCCTGGATGGAAACTGATAAAGAGTAAAGGAGTTTCTGGCAAATGCAAAAAGGCAACATCTGGTGGGAAAACCATTTATCTAAGTTTTATGACAAGATGCTCCAGGAGCTGTGTCCATGTGATCACTTACCTGTTAGTGTAAAATAAATGAACTGACCCGCCACCTGTGTGCCTCCAGGACAGTGCCATCCCTCACATTCCTTCAACTCAAACAAGCACAGTGCATGGAAGAAGGGTGTTTGGCACCCACTGTCCCCAGGGTCTTCCTCCCCCACAGTTTCTGGTTCCTTTCATCTGGATAGAAGACCTCTTCTCTCTTCCAAGCGGCCAGCAATCTCCAGGGGAGACACCCCACGGGGCTTTGATTCTATAGATCTCTATGGAATGAAGCTTAGAACCCGAGGGAACGGCAAAACAGTAAGGATGGGGACTGCCTGGGATTTGATGTGTAGAGTACATATTAAAAGAATTAAAAGATATTAATGAGTATTTCTAAGCACTGGAGAAATTGTTTTGATTTTTATAGTGAGTGGGGGCTGTGGTACCTTGCACTATCATGCGGTGCCTTCTGTATACAAGTATCATAATGCTGTCCCACTTCAATAATTGTTAATTGAGGTGATAGATATACTGACTCATCCATATAATTTCTGTTTTGGTTCCTCTTGTAACCAAGACAGATAGGGAATGACCACTGACCCCAGAATAGAATGAGATTAAGCAATATATTTGGGTGTGGAGACCATGACTTTGGCTGTATTAGTACAGCATTCTAATCTGGCACACTCTCATGAGTGTGTATGTGTGTGCATTCATTGTGGATGTAGCAACAAAATAACAATATCTTTTCTCCCTAACTGGGGCAATGAATGTATGAGTCAACATTGATAAGTTGTGATTATGTCCAGTGATTTTTAAAATTTCAATGATCTGGACAGGAAAATCTTGAGAAACATGCTTTAAAATTTTTTAGACAGTAAGATCTTACTGGAAAAGTTTTAACCTACCGTTAATTATTATTCAAGTCAATTTTGTTCATATTTTCCTCTCTGTTGATTTCAGGTTTACCCATCCTCTGTTTATAGAAATGGAACAGACATCATCTATAATGTAAGCATAGTCTGGGATAATTGCTCAATGTCTTGTATTCATGGATGCAAAATAGTGAATCAATTTTTAATACCTTTTACACATTTCTGTTCTGAAATTTGTTCTAAAGTCTTAGGTGATCAGAAAAAAAATCATTTTGCTTTTATCCAATTTTTCAGTTGCTCATTTTTACAACAAATATTTTTGTTTGCTCTCTCAGTGTTTGTTTTTTTCTTTATTGTTGTTTATTGATTTCCTCAGTATCATGGAATGGTTTCCCTGCAACTGGAGTATGACCGTTCCCCAATTCCCAAAAGGAAGACTGAAGTATCCATCATTAGTCAGCCACAAAAAACAATCAAAGTGGCAGAACTGCCTCAAGCAGATAAGGTGGAATCCACAACCAGCTCACACTTCCCCAAGCAGGTATGAAAACCTTTTTACTTCCTATTCACTTTACAGCAGGCTGTTTCCTGGGCCATAAAACAGCCTTCAAGCCTGGGGATATTTTACTCAACACAAATGCTGCTCATCCAATGAGGACATAAAAGGGGTAAGTATGCGATCAAAGTAGAGTGTCACATCTCAGTTGTCTTTTTTTCCTATAGGGCCATTTGTCCTCATTTCCAAAGAACTGCACAATGGAATTGAAGGGACTCTTCCATTTCGAAGAAAGCCTCCAAAAATTGTACAAGTGCAATGGGATTGCCTGGAAAGCTTGGAACCCCCAAACCAAGGTGGGACACAGGCTGAGCAGCCACCTCTCTTTACTTACAGTGAACTCTGTGATAAGGTAACAAGGAGGGAATGATCTGTCAACTCATGCTATGTGTGCCTGCTCTTATTACACTTGGAAGGAGAAAAGGAAAAAAACCCCAGCCCAAATGGCATTTTAAAAATCACAACATAATGAGTTTTATCAATACAACTTAAGAAGCATTTGTTGAATGATCAGAATGTAAAAGGTATAAAAAAATAAACTGCTAACTTTAGCAGTGTTTTCTGTAAGAAGCCATTGCATTTCGGAAGGTGGAGAATTGGGATTAGGGCTAACCTCCTTTCTGGTGACAAAACTACTCTAGCCAAGTTAAGGGACTCATAGGACTCCTTATGTTGAGAACAGACTCTAGATTTTCAAGACCATCATGATGTGAACAGAGATGACTGTTTTTCAGGAGGTGGAAGACGAATCCTGTCCTGCTGGGTGGCAGCATCACTCAGGCTACTGCCACTCCCTGATCACAGAACAGAGAGGCACATGGAATGCAGCTGCCGTAGCTTGCAGAGAACAGTAAGGATCCTTGTTTCACCTTTAGCTGATTTTTTTCCCCTACTGTCTTTTTATTTTCTTATAGAACTGTTGTGGAGTTGCTTCACTCATTCAAATGTTGAGTGTCTAATACCTACCTACCTGGCTTTGTTTTAAGAACCCAGGATGAGTTCTGTAGTTCAGGATGGGTTTGGGGCTAACCTTTGATTTAGCTCTTTTATGGTAAAACTGTATCATTGGCACATTTCTATTGCCTAGCCTTTCTATCCCAGTCTTTCGAAGAAAGTCAGAACAAGATTTTCTAAGTCAGCAGCATTGCGGAGTCTAACATATTTTTGCATTAAATAAGAATTTCTGCTCATTGATTTAAAAATATGTAAGCAATAAAAGGTTGTATAGCTTTAGATCTATGATGATGTAAGAGACATTATGAAACAAGTTGGACAAAGGGTCATTGGGTAACGGAACACTCAGTGAAGGATGGCTTGTGGTCAAATAATGACAACAAAATTTATCTAGTCCATAAGGACTTTAAAAATCATAAGTATCCCTGACCCTCCTTTTTAGCTTACCTGGATATTATCCAAAACAATGCAATTAGACTAATATGCCCTATGGCTGGAAATTGAGACTAGAGAAGTCCCTGCTGGATACCACCAGATCTGGCATGTTATCAAATTTAAAAAGTTATGCTCTCTAAAAACATGAGTTAAAAAAGAAAGAAAGAAAGGGCAAACCATCTTGGAAAAAGCTAATCTCAAACATATCTGATGAAGATCTCAAATCTTGAAAATACAAACTCCTACAAATTAATTAAAAGGCAGCCTGCTATATAAAAACAAAAACAAACAAACAAAAAGAACAAATGACTTGGAGATTTCACAAGAGAACATACACAGTTGGTCAATAGGTACATGAAAAACTGCTCGCCACCATCAGACATCGGGGAAATGTAAATAAAAATCATAATGAAATAAAACTGCAGACCCACTAGAATACTTAAAATCACAAAGAAAGACAGTACTATGTGTTGTAGAGCAAATGGAATTTTAATGTATTGTTTGTGGATATATAAAATAGTTCAACCACTTTGTAGAACTGTCTGGCAGGTTCTTTAAAACGTACATGAATCTACCCTGTGACCTAGCAATTCTATTTCTAAGGATTTTTCCAAGAAAAATAAAAATAAGTAGACATTCCCAACAATTTCATATCAGTCCTTTTCATAATAACAATAACTTGTGTCATTTGTGTTTTTGTTGTTGATTTGTAGTTCTTTATATTTTCTCCATCAAAAGGGAATACTGTTCATAACTTTTTTGATAAATTATTTTATAAACAATCAAATGGAATGAATTTCTAAAACTTCTGGTGGTGTAGGTATATCTCAAAAATATTATGTAGAGAGGAAGCAACCCAGCATAAAAGAATACATATTGTATGATTCATTTAAATAAATAAAAAATAATCAATTAGTGATGTTGGAAATAAAAACTAGTTATCTCTGGCAGGAATTGTAGGGTGACTGGAAAATAGATGATGTTCTGGGTGGTTGTTACATGGAGGTATACCATTGTCAGAATTCATCAAATTGAATAATTTATAATGTATACATTTTAATGTGTGGAAATTATACCTAGATTTTTAAAAAGCTAGGGATATTTTAAAAGTATATTTAAAAACTGGTCAAATTAACCACCCTTTTACTCCACGGATGTATTTCATGTCCTAAGTATAAGTAAAGGTAACATAGGGGTTAGTCAGTGGCTTTTATATCTTTGTTGATGAGTTGGTGGTATAAAATAATTTTTTAAAAATCCCATGGATATTCCTTGTTTAAAAACATATACTCCCATAATGCTATATGTTAAAGAACGATTAAGACACTTTCCACCAAAACCCAGAACCTTTGTTATCATGTGTTGTTGAGTCGGCTCTGCCTCCTGGTGACTACGAATGAGTGACGCCCACTGCGCCCTGTCCTCAGCAGCCCTGCTCAGCTCCTGTAGACTCGTGCCTGTGGCTTCTTTTGGAGTCAGCCCATCTCCTGTTTGGTCTTCCTCTTTTCTTGCCACCTGCAGTTTTTATCAGCATTGTTGTCTTTCCCAAGAACCCTGTCCTCTCATGATGTGCTCAAAGTAGGACAGCTTTAGTTTTGTCATTTTTGCCTCTAGCGATGTTTCAGGCTTAATTTCTGTAGGACCCACTTGTATGTCTTTTTGGTCCAGGATCCAGGTGTCCTAATTTACTTCATGTTTGTCTTAGAAATAGTGGGATAGGTCTTTTTTCCTCCTTATGGAAAGACTTTGATGTGGAATCAAAGCCCTCTGAAGTAGTAAGGAGAAGATTACAACATGCTACAGAGGGAAAGCTATGGTTTCTCTACTGACAAAAATGAAGGCAAGTGCAGACGTGCAGTTTCTGCTGGGATTTATCAGTAAAGTATGATGAGCTGAGCAACGGAACCCCCAAACCTCAAGTTTGGAAGCAGCCTTATTTTCCATCTTCCAGTGGTTTTCCAATAACAGTGCAAGGAACTCTAGTGGCCTTAAGGACGCTTTCTGTGATCCTTAATGTTATGAGAAAATTAAGTACAACATGTATTGAGTGATATCTTTCCATCCACTCATCAATGTTGATGTAAGGTCACCAGCTGTCTTTTCTGAGAACTATTCTTTATTCTGAGATTATGATCTTCTAGCTTTCTGGAGTCAACATCATTTCTATGACAACTTATAGTAATATTGTTGATGGCTTCATGTTGACAGCCCTGTATTCATCCTCCAATATTTTTTTTATCAGTCCATCTAATTGCAGCTGGATTTTAATGGTGAGTAAGACTGGTTATAAAGGATTTTTTCTCATATACCTATTGCTTTTATATGATTTATTTATCCTAGTAATCAAATTAAGCCTCAACTTAATTTAAAAGCTTAGCTACTTCCTCATGCTTTTGATCTAAGATTTCATCTACAACCTGGATTGAAGCACCTTGACCCCGTGATCCTGTTACCCTAGCCTGACCTAGTTCTACACCTTACTTTTATATTATATTTTATAGTTCACAGAATTCTTTCACATATATTAGCTTATTTGATCCTTCCATACTTTAGTGAGGAAAGCAGGCATTATTATCAACATTTTACAGATAAAACAAAGAGATTCAGGGAAGCAAAATCCCTTGCTTTTGGTTATACAAGCTAATAAATGATAGAGAGGGGACATTATTTTTGTTTATTACACTCTCCAAAGTAGTCCCATAAGTTTAATAGGTGGTATCTCATGTCAGGTGTATTGACAAGGACACTCATTTTAACTTTGTGTTGGGCCAGTCTAAAACAGGCTTTCAAAACTATGTGTTAATACAGTAATTCTGTATCTTTCACAGTGAAGACATATTGGGATTTTTTAAGTTAAATTATGAATCCTAAGTTTCCTTTGGGTTAGAATTAAAATAACCCCTCAGGGAAAACCTAAGGTACAATCAAGTTCTTAATTTATAGATTAATTCATTCAATAATTATTTATTTGGATACTTACTGTAGAGCAGACCACACTTTTAACTTTTATCCCCTAGTCATCATTGAGTTTCAGAGACACAAATATTATAACTCTATATGGCAAGTCCTTAAACCCTGCAGTTTACATTAGTAAAGATGTCAGACAGTCCGGATAATTGTTTCCCACATAACCCTTCCCACAATGCTCTATCAAAAATATAAAAATCACTGAATTTAAATTACAGAATTTAACTTTCATTGTGTTGATGGATTACTATAGATTCAATTTAAAAATGAACTAACAAGCAAAATAGAGACACATAGATAAAGAGCAAGCTGACAGCTGTCAAAGGGGGTTGTAGTTTGAGGGGCTGGGTCAGGGGAGCGATTGAGCAAAAATGGAAAAAACTCATGACACAGACAGCAGTGTGGTGATTGTATGGGGAACTGGCAGTAGGGGGAGAGGGAAGATGGTAAAGCCAAGGATAAATGGTGATGGAAGGAGACCTGACTTGGCATGGTAAATGCATAATACAGTGTACAGATTGTGTGTTGTAGAATTGTGTATTGAAACCTGTGTAATTTTGTTAACCAGTGTCACTCCAAGAAATTCAGTAAAAAGGAAAAAAAATAAAAATAAAAAATAAATTATCTGAACCTAAACATAATAATAGGAGTTACAAGTAACATTCGTTAATTGCAACTATAAAAACATAAATGTGACACAGAGACTTCCAGCCAAGATGGAGGCCTAGGCTGACACGCTCCATCTCCCTCCACAACTAAGAAGGAATACAACTACCGCAAAACCAGCAATAACCAGAAGTTCCAGAAAATAAATGGAAGTCCAACATATGAAGTTATAAAGAAGTGGTGCTCATCCAGACAGGAAGGAGAGGCGAAGCTGGGGCGGAGAGGTGGCGGCAGCTGCAGCGATGGCAGCGGGATGGTGGTAAGCACAGACACCCATATTTAAGGGGAGGAGAGAAGCACCTGGGGAGCATCCCGGACTGCAGACCAGATCTGTCAGTTTGCGATTCCAATGCCGGGGAAGGCAGACCCGCATTGCCTTGGACTATGAAGCCCAGAGGGGGTGGGGATGAAGGAGGAGGCTCTCGGTCTCTCAGCGGAGAGTGAAAGGTAGGAATCCATATCGGACCCCCACCCCCACAGAAAATGCCACAGTGTGATGAGAAGGGTCATCCGGTTGTGACAAGTGCAGGGGGCTCTGCTCCCTATAACATAGGAGGTGTGACAGCCCTGACCAGGAAACAAAGGTAAACAAAACTGTCAGGATGACAGAGATCATGATAGAGATCCCAGTGACACAGCTGACCAGACAGCAAATATCTAATCTAACGAAGCAGCAGATAGGAAATCTTTCTGAGGCACAGTTCAGAGCTTTGGTTATATAAATGCTTACAGACCTAACTGCAGATCTTAAACAAGATGGGGAAGGAATGATGGCTAGTCCTACTGAAATGAACAAAACACATACAAAATTAGTGGTGAGGGAAGGAAAACTGGGGATCAAATCAACAAATCGGAACATAGGGAAGTAACAAACAGTCAACCAGTGCAGAAAGAGGAAATGAAAAGTGAGGAAAATGAGGAGAGGCTCAGAAACCTATGGGACAGCTATAAGCAGGCCAACATCCAAATCATAGGGTTGCCAGAAGGTGAAGAAGAAGAACTGGAAATTGAAAAATTATGTGAAAAAATAATGAAGCAGAACCTCCCTAACTTGGGGAAGAAAACAGACTTACAGGACCAGGAAGCACAGAGAGTTCCAAGAAAACTGGACCCAGGGAGAACCACACCAAGACACATTATGATCAAAATGTCAAAAATTAAGAATAAAGAGACAATCTTAAAAGCAGCAAGAGAGAAGAAGAGAATTATATACAATGGGATCCCAGTAAGACTCTCAGCTGATTTCTCAAAGGAAACTCTGCAGGCAAGAAAGGACTGGCAAGAAATATTCAAAGTAATGAAAAGCAAAAACCTACAACCATGATTACTCTATAGCGGAGCTTTCATTCAGAATAGAAGGGCAGAGAAAGTGCTTCCAGGACAAAGTAAAACTGAAGGAGTTAATCAGATCCAAACCACTGTTACATGAAGTGTTAAAGGGACTTTTTTAGGAGGAAGAGGATCAAAACTATGAACATTAAAATGAAAACTGTATCACAACAACCAACAGCAGAAGGTAGGAAACTGAAGCAAAGGCAAACTAAATAGGTAACGAGAGTGGGAAAAGAATTATAGGTATGGAGAACATATTGGGGGGGAGTCAACAGGGAGGGGGAAGAGGTAAAGGGAGGAAGATGGTATAGGAATTAAGAAACATAGTAGGAGGGGATGGAATAGACAGGAAGAGGTTGAGGAGAACTATATGTACAACCAATGGGCATGGACTAAGGGGGGGGGCACAACTGGAGGGAGGGGAGTCATGGGTGGAGGGGAACAAAGGGAAAAGAAACTGGTACAAGTGTAACAGCATAATCAATAAAGCATATTTAAAGAAAACATGAATGCTATTTAAAAATAGTATAAATTTGGCCTCAGAATTGTTTTAAGCTGTAGAACTGTGACTTTTTTTAGATGTAAAATTGAGAAGAGAACATTTTTAGGAGCAACTGGAGTTTTTCATAATATTTTATTAAGTGACTAATTATGTATCTATCAGTAATATAATTTTTTAGAATTATACATTGTTTATTTACCATATTGTTCCAGAAATTAAAACATCTATCAAATACAATTTCTAATAGTTTTCTAGCATGTATAAGAGAGGCAAATAAAATATATATGTATGAGATTTTAAAAGTATCATAGAAAGCTTCTAATTTGAAAATTTTAAATGAAAGAATGGATATGAATATTTGATCTGATTTCATTGGTGTGATATTTCAATATGCATTTTATTTCAGAAGAACAAGAATAATTACCCCAAAATAGTTACAGGCATTTTAGAAACTATCTAGCAGCAGATATTTAGGCAAATAAAAGAAAAAATTAAAGAGATCCATAATCCTTAGGATTAATCATTTTTAGAGGAATATTTTTGGGAGGCAAGGGCACCTCCTCATGTGACTTTCCTCTAAACCCCAATTTCTCCCTTACCATTCAACATGTTTTCATTCATCCTATGGGGCCTCCCTGCTTCCCTTCACCCATTACTTTTCAGGGTCATTTTGTTCTCTTTTTCTCCAACCACTGTGGCTTGAAAAAAGGGTATTCCTCTGGGAATTATCAATTTTTTCTGTGTTGTAAAATTTATAATTTCAACATTTTATAACCTGGATGTTTACCTTATGAAATGTGTTTATGAGATGGTTTTAGATTCTATAATTATAATTAATATGCATCTAGTATGTCTTTCATTTGGTCTCAGGAACAATTATTCAATTATGGACTGTTTCCTTGGGCTCCTTTGCTACTTGTAGTTCCTTTATAGAGGGTCATTTACAGCACCCATGTTTCAAGAACAGCAAATTTTTCTTTAGCCCTTGTCCCTAATGAGATCACTAGCTCAAGTCAGTCTTTATCTCCAATCTCCTTTCCTCCCCATAGGCATTTTATTATTTTTCTAATGCAGAGGAGCTAGACTGCTAGATTGGGTATTTCTTGAATTTACATATTGTAATCTCATCGACTCATTTCCTTAGGTTGTCATTGTACGTTTGATAATTCTATTATTATAGATCATTATCTTTGAAACCACTTTGTTTTTCCACAGGAGTGTCTGGAACCCCTGCTGACCTATCCTTAAAGAGTTACTCTGAAATATATCTGTACTTAAACAGAAAGTTTCAAAAAAGTAGTGTATTTCTGTAACTAGAAACATTGTTTTCTCTTTTAAATACTACACTTTGAATGACTTAAAATTTTAAAGCTGTCAAAAGATTTTATTAATATGTATGTCTCTGTATGTTATTTTTATTTCTCTATGTATACATATCTACCTATCTAATATCCATCATACCTTATATGTATATGAGCATAAGAGAAATTATGTCTTTATGAAAGAGTCAACATACAAATGCCTAACTAAATTCTTCTTTTATAAATAACTGTGGCCTCACATTTTTACCTATCCGAAACAGGGCTATTTTCTTATCTTGATCTTTTGTGACTTTTTGCTTCTCAAGAGTCAAAAAGGAAATCAAACTTGCACTTGACCAACTAATAATTTTTAAACTATCTTTAAAAATCTTAAAGCAGAAGGAGATGGTAAATAAAACCTGCTATTTCCTGATGATGAAGAAGAGGCTAAACTTACATCTGTAAGGGAATTAGGGGCAGAGCAGAAAGTGGAAGTCAGGTCTCCCATACTCCGTACGGTATACCATACACACTAAGGGAGTCCCTGGAGGCATCCCTTGGCCTACATTTCATGCACATGGTATTCTGTGCTCTAACCCTCAGCACATTAGAATCACCATATTAGATGTGAGGGGTCAGGGAAAAGGTGTGCTATCCCATCAGCTGAACCGTTAGACAGTAGCTGATAGTGAATAGTGATGTCAGAGACAAGTCACAAGACCCACTTCCAGCAGCCTAAGGCCATGCAGAAAAAAGAGTAAAGAGCCTTATGTATGTCAGAAGGCCTAGAAGTACCACTGCATTATAGAACAATAAACAACTATTATTGGTGGGAAAAATTTATTATGAAATGTATAAATTATGTTCACTATATGTGATCTGGAAAAGCAAAGAAATGGATCTGAAGTTTGGAATGCATAGGCAAACTAAATGAAATTCAGTTCAACAGTTTCCTACACTTACACAAGTATTACTAAATTTTTTTTCTATTAAAAAATATATCAGTGGTAACTTTGTTTCTTGTTGGAAACTTTCAGTTCTAAAAATAATAATAAGAAAATAATCACTAGCTTTTTACTTGAAGAATTTTAAAAGAGCTTTTAATGAGCCCTGCTGGGAAATTAGACACAATCAAATATTGCTTATAAAAATAATTCAGTTAGCTGCTAAAATAGTTCATAAGGAATTATCATGCCAGTTAGAATGTCTATCATCAGGAAGATAAGAGATAAATTCTGGCAAGGATATGGAGAAAAAGAAACCCTTGTGCATTTGTGGTGGGATTGTAAATGGATGCAATCACTGTGGAAAATGGTATGGGGGCTCCTCAAAAAAATTAAAATAAAGCTACCAGCAACTCCACTTATGGGAATATACAATCCAGCAACTCCACTTATGGGAACATATCTGAGGGAAATGAAAACACCATATTGAGGGGAAATCTGCACCCTCATGGTCATAGCAGCGATGTTTACAATAGCCAGTACATGGAAACAGTCTTAAGTGTTCACTGCCAGATGAATGCATGAAGAAATTGGGGTACATATACACAATGAAATAGTATTCAGCCATAAAAGAGAAGGACACCTTACCATTTGCGACAATATGGATGAATCTTGAATACGTTTAGTCATACAGAGAAAGACAAGTATTGTATGATTTCACTTTATGTGGAACCTAAAAAACAAAACAAGAATCATAGGAAAAGAGATCAGATTTTTGGTTACCATAGGTGGGGGATGTCAGGTGGAGGAATTGGATAAAGGTAGTCAAAAAGTACAAATAAGTACTTGGGAGTGTAACATACAAATAATGACTGTAGTTAACACTGCTGTATGGCATAGTCCAAAGTTGTTAGGAAAGTTCTCATCACAAGGAAACTTTTTTTCCTCTTCTGGTATCTATAGGAAATGATGATGCTAACTTATTGTGGTAATCATCTCACAATATATATGTCAAGTCATTATGCCACATACCTTAAACTTACAACAAAACTAATTCTATTGGGAGGGGGAAATATTTATGTTTTTAAAAACAAATGCTTTAACTTCTACATAGGATATGAAAATTTGACAGTGAGACCATGCTCATTTCACTGAGTATGATAAAGTACCACAGTTATTGGGGGTATTTGACTAATATACCAAGCTCTAAATGTAGGCTTCAAGTAATTTTATCTGAATTGTTTGTGTTACCTTACTGAACAAATTAACTGGGTTGTTGCCAAGTTTATGCCATTTAGAGATAAACTTCCTATGAGAGGAGTAATATTTTGACATTAAATAATTAATCTTTATCAGTAAGCAGTTGCTGATTTTCTAAAATATATATAATATAAAACCTATTGAATTTGTGGTGTAAAGCCCAGATATTATAATAAAATGACACTTTCTTTGCTAGTCACTTACCCCACTCTGCAGATTTTCATTATATTTTTTAAAAAATAGAGTATTAAAATATTGGACAGTTTTTTTTTCTGCACTTATACTTTTTTCTCTTTTAAACTGAGTTTGATTTCTGTTATGCGTGTATCAGCAGAAATGCTGGACTCATTGTCACTGACGCTCTCATTTTCATTCATTGCTTCTAGTCACCTGAGCAGCCTTGTAACTGTCTTCTCCAGACAGCACATGCGATGGCTCTGGGACTTCAGCGGGAGAAAGCCCTTTTGGATAGGCAAGTATCCGCTGTCCTGGGGAGGGCCAAATGGTTGTGGTTTACAATAACAAGTAACATTAGACAGTCGGACAGTTTATCTGTTAAAACTCATCTTAATTACACAATACTTTAATTTTTGGACACCTGTCTCAAAGAAATAATAAGGGATGAGGGTCTATTTATAGGTAAGAGAATTCAACAAATGGTATTTTTAAAAATAAAAAGTTAGAAATAGCTATAAAAAGGGGATGATTAAATAAATTATAGCATAGCTATGTGAAGGCATATTTAATATTTAGTACTTTACAGAAGCATTAAATACTGTATTAAAGGCATGACAAAATGTCTCATGTTTATTAATATTCAATAAATAAATATGGGCTGAACATTATACATAAAGTACATAATGTATTGCATTTGTGGCAAGGTACTAAGTAAAAAGGCAGAATGCACAACCATATAAACATGAAATAATCTAAAGTAAAATAGAAATTTATATACATGAGATATATGTGTACATTTATGTATCAGTATATATATACATCTACATACACATATTAAAAGAAATATGTCAAAGAATTAGAAATGTTTAACCTCTAGTCGAGAATTATAGGTGATCTTAAACTTATTCCTTGTGTTCTGAAATCTTAATATTTTCTACATTTTTAACAATAATACAAATCCTTTCAATCCACTTTAGAAATAGAATTATCAGGGTCCATGAAAATCACTATTCTCACCGTCTTTCCTTAAAGGTGTTGTGTTTCAGGGAGCCCTAATAAACTTATTCTTGGATTTTCAAGAACTCTTTACTATTCAGTGAGTCCCTAAGTTCTGAAATTATCTGAGAGTACTATGTTAAGGCTAGAGGATAAGTTTTTTTACATCGACAACAACTGATTGCAAGGCTCTGTCACTGCAAAGTATTTATGTATAGCGTGATCTGATGAATAATTCAAGGAAACGATCTAGAACAAGATAGGGTATTCCTAGTCAAAAGTACTTCATTTTATTCTACCCAAAAATATTGACTGAAAATCAGTTGCAGAAGGTTGTATGTAAGTAAGATGTTCTCAGTCACGTTTGGTTTGAGAGATGTCAGTCATGCTATTTGCAGGGAACCCTTTTCCTTATTTTATTCTTCTTATTTTTCTTATAAAAGAGAGTGAGGAGGAGGAACACTTCTTTAAGAAAAATTACAAGAGCTTTGCAACATTAAAGTGTAATTTGCAAGAACTGCCAGTGGGACTAGAGAGGCAAGTTGAGAAAAGCTGCTTTTTGTTGGAATTGTTGCAGATTGAAAAGATCTTAGGCTCCAGACTAAAAATAATACTTAGTAAGCTATGTCCACATAGGAAAACCAAGACATTGAAATAATGAGGAAGAAGAGCAATAGACAGGAATGTTATCTGTGTCCCTGAGATGGAAGTTCTGCCTGTAAGATAATATAAATAATAATTGTCATTATTAAATACTTGTATATGCCATGTGCTTCACATGAGTTATCTTATTTCACCCTCAGAACAGCCGTAGGTATACTATTTTTATTCCATTTTGTAAATGGGAAACTGAAACTTAGAGCGGTTAGGTAACCTGCCCAAAGATGCTCAATGAGCAAGTGTGGAGCTAGGATTTAAATTCAGATCTGCCCGACCCCAAAGCCTTATGTGCTTAGTTGTGCCATATAGAATCCCCAGGTCCTATTCCATGTCTTACAACATAGGCCCATGTTTGCATGTGATTATTGAGCTTAGAATAATAGACTGATATGATATCCAAGTATAAATGTAATAAAGTCATTTGGCACATTCTTTTGGTTCACATTAGGTTTGAATGACAAAATGCATGCTGGCCACTGGGAGTGGATCGGCGGTGAAACTGTCACCTTCACCAACTGGAGGAGAGGGCCTGCTCAACGTCCAAAGCCTGGAAAGAACTGTGTTTTGGTGCAAAGACAAGGAAAATGGCAAACAAAGGACTGTAGGAAGGGCAAACCTTACAATTATGTGTGCTCCAGGAAACTCTAAACATAACTGGCCTTACAGGTTCCCAATGGGATTTCTCACCTATTTATTTACAGGATTGTGCATATTGCTCAATAGAAAACAAGGTGTCACGACTGACTTGGTACATACTTTGTCATAGTGTATGAGTGATGGTACTTAGTAAAAAAAAGGAGCATAAATGAGTAGCTCCAGGAAGACTGACAAATGAATATTTCTTATAGGAAGAAATGCAATTCTTGCATCTCAATACTTTTCAAAATAAATGCCAGATATGTTATATGGTGCAAAATGTGCTTACTCTGGGAGACCTCCACCCTGACCCCATTCCATATCTCAGTCAGCACCAATTTCATGGTCTTTGGATTTTTTGATTCCAATACTTGAAATGAGTCCATTCTGAAATCAATATTGCAGGTGCTTCTAACCCTTCATCTGAGTAAATCTAACTGCAGTTCCTTAAATCAAGGTTAAACTGCAAAGAGACGAGTTGCTTTGTCCCTTTGGAGCCCTTTCAAATGTGAAATCTGAGATAAGAGGCTGTGGATCAGAAGGAGAATTCTCTGAGGTGAGAAAGGAGAACTTTAGATAGAAGAATCTTGCCAGTGGGAGCTCATCTGCGCAGCTGTAATTCAGGAAAGAATTCAGAGGCTACCTGTGCTCCAGAGGTCTAGTGATCACTGCTCATGAAGCAGATCTCCTTTTGCAATAATAATGTTGGTGTCATGCCATTCCAAGGCTAATGATTGGATTTCCCCAGCCTTACAGAGTCATGAGAAACTTGAAGTAACACGAGCCTCTCTATTCATTTGTGTTTATAGTATTGACTAGGATGTCTCAAGGACATTTGGAATAAAGAGTATGTATAAATGATGAGTAATGTATGGAAGACAAATACTGCTTCTTCAGAAGTGTCCCAGTGAACTATGCTGATGAACAAAGAAAAATAATACTGAAAACAAAGTTCTTGAAAGCCTGTATTCTTAGAAAGGATTTTGATACAGTTTGAGCCCTTAAATCTTTAATATTTGTAGAAATGCCATATTAACTCAATTCTCTAAAGATACCTTATTAATTTATAATGTTAGCTGAGTGAAACATTCTTGTAGCAGTGAAGCATGTTGCAGACTTATAAGAACTCCCTTCTGAAACTAAGGTTTAATGATAAAAAATTAGAAATTTATGTCTGAAACATTTACTCAAAATTTTTCTCTTTCCATAATCACTAAAAAATATGGTTGTGCCAAGTGTAACTTGCTATATGAGCAGCTGTGTAACTTCAGACTCTAAATGAGCTTACCAAAAAGACCAATACTTATAGTAATACCTTGAGTGAAACTAAACAAAGACTGAAGAAACTTAGTCAAGTTTCTGGATATGAAACATGACAAGCTTGTTTTATTTCTGCTCATTTATCAATATTTTGGTTAATAGAAATATTTACAAAGAGACGCTGGGGTAAGATTTAGATATTCTATCTCTTAATAAAGTGAAATATCATTGTGGAGCCAGGAGGCTCCTTACCTTAAATATCACAGGTAGGGTCTGGACTGGCTTTGCATACATGTCTCCTGCATGACATAAGCAGTCTCTGGTGTTTAACCAAAAGATGCAAAACCCACCCTTTGTGCCGGCTCCAATTCCCTCTGATCCACTGGCCTCTGCCATGTGGAAAGATATGATGCCAGGGAAAAAACGAAGAGTTGTTTACTTAAAGGTTACATCCTAGAAGAGAAAGTAAGAGTCAAAGAATGAGGAATTCAGGGGGCCACTTCTTCCTACTGGAACTCTAGAACTATATTAACTCTTTAAAACTGAAAATCCGCAGCAACCATGTAGAACCTGTTTGGCATGGTATACATTATTATACAATGAATGTAACTGCAGTGACAGTGATACTTAAGTGTAATTGCAATGTTAGCACAAAGAGACTCTTGATTTTTTATAGCAACTAGAAATTCTACAAAAAGAATTTAAAAATATTTCTGATGATGAAGCCAATAATCAGTTGTAAAATTCAAGTAATTGAAAGAAGATACAAATAAAAATTCAGGCAAACTCTGGCCTGTGTGGCTTGGTTGGGCGTCATCCTGCAGACCAAAAGGTCACAGGTTTGATTCCAAAAGTCATGGCACATGCCTGAGTTGCAGGTTCAACTCCCAGTTGGGGTGCTTATGGAAGGCAGCCAATCCATGTTTCTCTCTTAGGCTGAGGCTTCTCTCCCTCTCTTTCTCCCTCCCTTCACCCTCTCTAAAAAATAAATAGATAAATAAATTCAGGCAAGTGTGGGTGCTGGACAATATTCATCATGACCTTCATTTCTTTCTCAGGATTGGGCTTGACTGGGGAAGGGGGAGAAGAAGTAAATGTTTGTCATGGTTCTCTCCACCTTGATTGGTCACTGTCACCATTTAGGTTGGATCAGAAAGGAAGGAAATAGAGTAATGATAGAATGGTAATGGGAGATAACAGAAGAGCAAAGGAGATAGTGGAGAGAAGGGGTGAATAAGGAGAGGTGGGACTGATGGTAGCTAAGAAGAAAAGCAGCAGAAAGAAGGACCTGAAGCCACCCAGCTCTTCTCCCTGCACTTGAATACTGACTCAGAAAAAGACCCACTTTATCCAAAGGCATCAACCCAACACAATAGTGTGTAGCTTTTCAGAATCTTGTATACAGCAAATATTTGCTAAACATAAACTTGTAAAACATACGATAATTATTTTATCTCTTCCAAGGAATTGTAAAAGTGTTCCGGGTGACATTTATTTACATTTCTGTTTCTTTTTTTTTTAATTTTTACTACAGCCAAGAAGAATATGCACATTTTCATTAACAGTATAGTTCTGTACGATTTAAACCATTAATTGGTGCTGATTAATTTTTGCAACAAAGCAGCATATTAAATGTACTGTATCTAGTGTTGTACCAAAATTAATAAAATAAACATTTCTGAACCACTGTTTCTTTAGTTTTTAACACTTTATTTTACCACTGTAAGAAGGGATGGAGAAGAAAACTCAACATCTCTTTTTTATTCTTACTTTTAGATCAGCCTTTAGTCGTACGGCTCCCATCCACTCACCTAGCCACCCATCCATTCATGCACTAGTCATTCAACAAGTATTGGATATGGAGTGCCAACCGTGCATAGCTAAAATATGCAAATTTCTAATAAATTTTTTAAAAGATTTATTTATTTTTTAGAGAGAGAAGGAGGGATGGAGAAAGTAGGAGAGAAACATCGATCTGCTACCCCTCTGGGCCCACAACCCAGGTGTGTGCCTGGACCTGGAATCGAACTGGCGACCCTTTGCCTTGCAGGGTGATGCCCAGCCAGATGAGCCACACCAGTCAGGGTTCTAAAGGCTTTTTTTTTTTTTTTTTTTAAAGTGTGGAGCTTTTATCAGGGAGGATGTCACAGAGGAAATCACTGATTACATTATCCCTTTTCAGAAGTGGAGAGAAACACACACTGAGACAAACAGCTCGGCTGTCTTTTGTTATATTTCCCTCCTGATTATGACACTGGTGTTTACTTCCTGAGTTTAGAATCAGCTCAAAGTGCTGTTGACAGCCACTGTCCAAAATTTCCTGTCTCCAGATCAAGGTAGGACCTTAAGTTTTCAAATCTAGCTAATTGTTTTTGCAACAATTTTTTCCCCTCAAAAGACAGCCGTATGTTTCTCTGTGTCTGAGGTTCCTGGAGTAACAGAAACAAAAAAAAGGGGAACTTTGATATCATCTCAGCTGCTATCCATAGTGTATAACAGAGGAGACTCAAGTCCTCAGAAGTTAAAGTGGGAAGGAATTACCTCTAGAACTAGTGTCTTCTAATTATTCCACCTATCTATTACCACTTTGAGCAAGTGGTTTTACTCTTGTCATGTAAAATATCTTTGACTAATGAGAGTGATAAAATTCCCCATATACTTGAAAACACTTGAGGGGAAAAAATATGGACACAAAGGCTTGTGGCCAAAATAGACAAATCTATAAAGACAGAAGGTAGATCAGTGATTGCCAGGGGGTGGGGAGAAAAGGAAATTGAAACTAATTGCTAATAGGTGCAGAGTTCCTTTCTGAGTGAAGGAAATGTTCTGGAATTGGATAGTGGTGGTAGTTGCACAACATGGTGAATATACTGCAAACCACTGAACTATACACTTTAAAATGGTGAATTTTATGTTATAGGAAGCATATCTCAATACAAATGCTATTTAAAATCACCACATGAATATTTGTTTTAGAAAGCTACGAATGGGTTGATATGTTTGACTCATCCAAGATATTGTTTCCAGTAATTGCGCCACATCTCACCTAGGTTTCTGTTTATCTTTTTCCATAGTTGGTTAAGAGGAAAAGAATGCTTATTTAACATATTTTTAAATTTACAGTACTGCTTTACTGACTTTTCTTCTCCTTCCTCCTCATCAATCATGAGAGCACTGTTGTGGACGGCAGAGTGTGTCTGGATGTCTGTAATGTCCAGAATGCCATGATTTTCTTAAAATTAATCTTCTAAGTATTCAGAACAGGATCATGCAGGAAATGAATATACTGTCCTCATAACTTACATATATAACTGTTCAGTTTTGAATATTTTTATAGGTCTTATATTATACTAGGCAATAAAGTTTAGTTTATCTTAAGATGGAAAGGAACAAAAATAAACCAGAACTTCCATTAAAGGCCTTACGGTAACCTGCAATACTTTTTCCGGCTTCTATCCCTCTCTGTATTTTTGCTTCCCAAAGGCAATCAATCCTACAGAAGAAAAATGAAAGAAAAAAAAGGATACACCATCCTAAAACTAATCAAATAATGCTGGAGTGGCTATATTAATATTAGAGTAGATCTTTTAAAAATCCTCACCTGCGAATAATAAGTTTTTTCTTGATTTTAGAGAGAAATGGAGAGAGAGAGAGAGAGATTGAGAGAGAGAGAAAGAGAGAGAAACATCACCATGAGAGAGAAACATGGATAGGTTGTTTCCTGTACGTGCCCCAAAGGGGATTGAACCCACAACCTTTTGGTGTGTGGGACAACACTCCAACCAACTGAACCACCTGGCCAGGGCTATCAGAGTGGATTTTAAAGTAGACTTAAAACACAACGATAAAGAAGGGTATTTTATAATTTAAAGGGGTCAGTACATCAAGAGAACACAATAATCCTAAACGTGTGCATCTAGTAACAGTGTTTAAAAATACATTTAAAAAAAACTAATCAAACTATAAGGAGAAGTAGACAAATCTATAATTATTGTCAGAAACATTAATACTCTTATCGCAATAATAAATAGAATCAGCAGGCAGAAAATCAGTAAGGATATAGAAGTATGGGCACTGTTAATCAAATTAACACTTACAGAAAACTCCACCCAAAAAGGGAAGAATATACATTTTTTTCAAGTGCACACAGTTCAGTCATGAGAGCAGACTGTTTTCTGGGACATAAAATTAGTCTTGATAAATTTACAATGATTCAGGTCACACAAAATATGTTCTCTATCCACAATGGAACTGAATTAGAAAGCAATACAGAAACATCTTTGGAAAATCCCCCAGTGTTTGGAAACTAAATTATAGAATCCATGGGTTAAAGTAGAAGTCAAAGAAGAAATTAAAAAGTATGGTGAACTGAATAAAAATGAAAACAGCATATCAAAGTTTATGACATGCCATTAAAGCTGTACTTAAGGAAAATTTTATAACACTAAATGCTTTTAATAGAAGAGGAGAAAGGTTTTAACCTCAGCTTCCACCTTAAGAAACTAGAAAAAGAAAGCAGAAACAAGGAAATAAAGTTATTAGAGTAGAAATCAATAAAATAGAAAACAGAAACACAATAGAGAAAATTAATGAAACCAAAAGACATTTCTTTGAGAATATCAATAACATTGGTCAATCACCAACCAGACCAATCAGGAAAAAATGAGCGAGGACATCAGTTAATAGTATCAGGAATGAGAAGTAAGTTACATCAGGTGACATCACTACAGACTCTACAGACTACAGAATGATAAGGGAATATCATAAACAGCTTGTGCCAATATACAAGTTAAATAAAATGGACAAATTCCTTGAAAAACACAAACTATCGGCACAATAAAAAACAAGTAACTTGAAAAAACCCTATAATTATTACAGAAATTAAATTTATAGTTTAAAAGTTTCTCACAGTGAAAATCCTGGGCTCAGGTAACTTCATTATTGAATTCTACAAATATTTAAAGAAGAAATAGTACCAATTCTACAAAACTTATCCATAAAATGGCAGAGAAAAGACTACTTTCTAATGCATTCTATGAGGCCGGTATTACTCTGACACCAACCCCTACAAAAATATTATAACAAAAGAAAACCACAGGCCAATATCCCTCATAAATATAGATAGAAGAATTCTAAACAAAATTTAGCCCATTCAAATCCAACAGTATATACAAAAAAAAATAACATCATGATCAAGGCACTGTCAAGAGAATGACAAGCCACAGACTGGGAGAAAATATTTACTATGCATATATTGTTAAAGGACTTGTAGCCACCATATACACACACACACAACTATATACATACACACACAGATATATACACACACATGCATATAAACACACACACACATATTGTCGTCGTCGGCAACCGTCCGTCTCAAGAGACGATGGTGTAGCTTCTTAAGAGTCTATCTGCACCGTCGAGAATGGCTGTCCAGTCCGACTCGGGAGTGACACGGTATCTGTCTCCTCCCGTGTTGAATCGACATCTTACGATGACGCTGGAGTGTCCTCTCCAGTGAAGCTGAAGCTACAGAGCCTGGGCAGGGTGATATGGAGGGTCTGCTGTCGCCCATGCAGCAGACCCCCCCTCTCTTCGCAGCTGAAGGGTCCAAGGGAAAGACGGAGTCAATACAGCTTGGCTTCAGGTGCGCCGCAGGAGTTGCCGGTGTTGACTACAACGTCAAACCGCCTTAGGGACTCCGGCTCCGGATTTTCTGTCGGGGTTTACTCCCTTAGCCTTTCCCCTGAAGAGGTATGCCGTAAGGCAGCGGAGGTTTTTGAAATCAGAGTTTTCCTTCTCTGACACACACACATATATACACATATATATCCCTTTAAATTATAAAATAATTGAATATAAAATATATATTAAAAATTAATAATAAATTTTTAAAATGGCAGACAATTTGAACAGATACTTTACAAAAGAAGATATATAAATGGCAAAGAAGTATATGAAAATATACCAAACATATTAGTCATTAGGGAACTGTAAGTTGTCACAGTGAGATAGTGTTACACACCTACTAGAAGGGCTAAAATTAAAACAAGTGCCCATACCAAATTTTGGTAAGAACATAAAGGAACTAAGAATCTCATATACTGCTGGTGGAAATATGAAATAGTCCAATCAATTTGGAGAACAATGTAGTGGTTTCTTAGAAAATGATAAATGTATACCTGTATATGATCCAGCTACTCCACTCCTAGGTATTTATCCAAGAGGAAAGAATGAATATTTCCATTGAAAGACTGATACATAAATGTTCATAGCAGCTTTATTTGTAACAACCAAATGCTCATTATCATGTAAATAGGTAAAAAAAATTATACTCCTATATCCTTTCAAAGAAATACTATTCAGGAATAAAATCAACTGAGATATTGCTCCAACAACCTGGACCATCTCAAAACAATGATGTGAGTGAGAGAAGCCTGACCAAAAAAAGAATACATGGTGTATATGTACTTCATTTATAGAGAATTCTAGAAAGTGTGAACTAATGTATAGTGACAGAAAGGGAATCATGTGTATTCTGTGAATGGGAGAGGCACACAGGACAGGACAGAAGAAGGGAAGGGAAGGGAAGGGGACACGAAACTTTTGAGAGTGACGGATTTGTTCACTATGTTGATTATAGTAACAATTTCACAGATATACATATATGCACATATATGTCTGAATCTACCAGACTGTACACCTTAAATATGTTTGCTATATGTTAATTTTATACTTCAATAAGGCTGTCTAAGGAAAGAGAAACAAAATAATTTCTACAAAATGGAATATTTTCAAAAGAAAATATTTATTTCAGGGTAGTAAAAAATTAGAGCAAAATTGTATGATTTAAGTGTGCAATGGAAAAATAATGCTTAATGAACTATTATATTGCTACCATTAAAATAATAATTTTATCACATAATATTAATGTAAAATAGAAGAATATAAAATAAGTACTCAACCATAACTATGTTGCAATAGGCAGACTGATAGGGAAGAACAAGAAGTAGGTTTATATCTCAATTCTACCACTTACTATGTATCCTAAATTTCCTAAACTTAGCTTTCTCATCTATAAAATATGGATACCAATAACTTCCTAGAAATATTGTTATAAAAATTAAATGTGAAACTATAAAGAATATGCCTGGGACATAGTCGTCGGCAGCCGTCCGTCTCGAGAGACGATGGTGTAGCTTCTTAAGAGTCTATCTGCACCGCCGAGAATGGTTGTGCAGTCCGACTCGGGAGTGACATGGTATCTGTCTCCTCCCGTGTTGAATCGACATCTTGCGATGACGCTGGAGTTACAGAGCCTGGGCAGGGTAATATGGAGGGTCTGCTGTTGCCCATGCAGCAGACCCCCCCTCTCTTCGCAGCTGAAGGATCCAAGGGAAAGACGGAGTCAATACAGCTTGGCTTCAGGTGCGCCGCAGGAGTTGCCGGTGTTGACTACAACGTCAAACCGCCTTAGGGACTCCGGCTCCGGATTTTCTGTCGGGGTTTACTCCCTTAGCCTTTCCCCTGAAGAGGTATGCCGCAAGGCAGCGGAGGTTTTTTGGAGTCAGAGTTTTCCTTCTCTGATGTACCCTGACTGGAAGATCGAACCAGCGACACTTAGCTCGCAGGCCGACGCTCAATCCACTGAGCTAAACCAGCCGGGGCATAGTAGGCACTCAATAAAAACACCTTTCTAAAATCTGAAAAGTGTGCACCAGAGAAAGAGAGAGAGAGAGAGAGAGAGATGCAAATACTTGGAAGAGGGTGACAACATCAAACAGTGCTTGTCCTCACTGGTAAATAGGAAAGGAGTAGCTGGGAATAGGAGAGTTGGGATTTTAAGTCCCACATGTTAGAATATTTGTGTTGAACATGGAAATGTTTCCAGTTTTTGGAGAAGTCTAGGTGACAGAGGAAACTTTTTAAAACTCCAACATGCCTTGCTTTCAGATGTGATCTGTGATACATCTATGAACCGTGGAAGGTATAATAAAGTTTATATCCATGACTTCATTATAAAGAGAGAAAAGTTAGGGGATAGTTCTTTTCACAGGACAGAAAGAATTATTTGCTTTGCTAAAGGATTGTTTGTTGCTAAGAACATGAGGATATTTTCTAAGAATGGTTTCTCCATGGAGCCATATTTTCATAATTTTCTTTTGTATTCAGTATGTGAAGAACACACTTGTTGCATATACTGAGCATTCATTGTGCCTTCTAATGAGACTTAAATGATAATAAGTGGAGAGGAAGGTGGTTCACAGGGTGTATGGGCATAAGGAAGAATTCAGGCTAGGAGCTAAGAAATAGGAAAGACCAGCAGAGGCTGGGTCCCAGTAAGTCACATTCTTTTTTTTTTTAAGTATATTTTATTGATTATGTTGTTACAGTAGTCCCATTTTTTTCACCTTTGCTCCCCTCTGCCCAGTACTCCCATTGCCTCCAGTAATCCCACCCGCCTTAGTTCATGTCCATGGGTCGTATATAAATTCTTTGGCTTCACCCTTTCCTATATTATTCTTAACATCCCCCTGTCTATTTTGTACCAACCAATTATGCTTCTTAATCCCTGCACCATTTCCCCATTTCTCCCCCTGCCCACTCCCAGCTGATAACCCTCCAAATGATCCCCACACCTATGATTCTGTTCCTATTCTGGTTTGCTTAGTTGGATTTTGTTTTTATTTGTTAGATTCAATTGTTGATAGTTGTGAGTTGTCATTTTAGTGTTCATAGTTTTGATCTTCTTTTCCTTAAGTAAGTCCCTTTGACATTTCATATAATAATGGCTTGGTGATGATGAGTTCCTTTAGCTTCACCTTGTCTGAGAAGCACTTCATCTGCCCTCCCATTCCAAATGTTAGCTTTGCTGGACAGAGTAATCTTGGTTGTATGTTGCCTTTCATCACATTGGATACTGCTTGCCAGTCTCTTCCTGCCTGCAAAGTGTCTTCTGAGAAATCAGCTGATACTCCTATAGGCACCCCTCTATAGGCAACTCTCCGCCTCTCTCTTGCTGTCCCCAGAACTATGTCTTTATCTTTCACCTTTGGCATCTCAATCATGATGCGTCCTGGTGTGGTCCCCTCTGGGTCCAGCTCGCCCGAGACCCTCCGTACTTCTCGGACCTGTATGTCCATCTCCTTCGTAAAATTTGGGAAGTTCTCCTCATTTTTTTCAATTCTTGCTTTCTCATTGTGCACTGGTTGACTGTTTTTTTTCTTCCTTATATTCCAAATCATTGATTTGAACCCTGGTTTCTTTCCCTTCACCATTGGTTTTGTATGGATTTTTCTTTGTTTCACTTAGCATAGCATTCACTTCTTCTCTTGTGTGTTTGCCATACTCAAGCATATCTGTCAAGCCTGTGAACACCTTTATCACCAGTGTTTTGAATTCTGTATCTGTTAGGTTGTCTATCTCCTCTTCTGTTAGGTTGTCTGTCTCCTCGTCGTTTAGTTCTCCCACTGGACCCTTGATCCGTTCCTCCTTTTGGGTCATACTTTTCTGCCTCCTCATTCTGACAGGTTCCTGTGTTTGTTTGCCTCCACGTCCCAGGTAGAGCTGTCACTCCTGTTACATTGTAAAGGATGGAGCCTTAGATATTCGTCAGTACAGGGTGACCTGTTTCACCACGTTGTGGTGCTGTATGTGGGGGAGGGGTCTGAGAGTGCCCAGCACTTGTCCCTTTTCCAGGCACATTTCCCACTTCCGCACCAGACTGGCACCCCTCTAGCTGCTGCCCTGGCTGTTGTTCCCAGAGTGGGTGGGTCTGCGGATGTTCTAGGTCTGTGGGGGCCCTTTAAACAACCAGACTCTGCTGAGACTGGCAGTTTTTGCCTCCACCGCAACCCCCACTGGTCTGCACAGTCAGAAGCAATGAGGCTTGATTTTCCCTGGTGCTGGGACCGTGAGCTTCGTGGTCTGGTGAGGAGCTGGGAATGTTCCCCAGGTGTCCCTGCTGACTTTTTAAAATGTGTGACTGCACTTTCTGCCGGCCTGCCACTGCTGCCGCCACCACACCGCTTTCTCTCTGCCCCAGCTCCGCCCTTCCTACCTGTCTGGTTGAGTATTTCTTCTTTATATCTTTGTTTGCTAGACTTCCATGTAGTTTGATTTTATGGAACTTCTGGTTGTTTCTAATTTTGAGGTAGTTGTATTCCTTCTTAGTTGTGGAGGAAGATGCAGCATGTTTGTCTATGCCTCCATCTTGGCTGGAAGTCCAACATAGCTTAGTATTTATGAAGTACATGGTAACCACAAACCAAATCTCTACAAGAGCTACACAGGAAATAAAGAGTAAGGAATCCAAACACGACACTTCAGAAACTCATCATCATGATGTTACAGAATGGGGTGTCTCCAAAAATCCCCAGAGCCTGTGGGTTGGGAGATGGGTAAAGGAAACAGCTTTTAAGATGCCTTCATATGCCTGTGGCTAGTGGCTAGTGTCTTTTTTACACAAATGTCTTTGGTTCTTCCGTAAGTCACATTTTTGTGTACAGATTTCCTACTCGTTAGAATCCTAGTGTCATTTCAGTGGCTAGCCACAAATAATAGGCTGCTTAGTTTCAGATATAAATCAAATTGCACTTTTTCAAATGTAACTAAGGCCAGCTGAGCTTTATGAAAATCTTGGCCACAGGGTCAGGTATACAACAGAAGGCAAGCCTTACTGGAAAGTTCTGCTTTGCTTTTGCATATTATTGTCATGATTTTCACAGTTTGTCTCCTGCCACCTTGTTACTTAATC
Source organism: Furipterus horrens (assembly GCF_987537825.1). Taxonomy (NCBI): domain Eukaryota; kingdom Metazoa; phylum Chordata; class Mammalia; order Chiroptera; family Furipteridae; genus Furipterus; species Furipterus horrens. The sequence continues at coordinate 141,103,088 of NW_028327174.1, forward strand.
CCCACACCTCAGAGGGGAATATGTGTAATATTTTAATATTTATGTTACAGATACTTAACATTATGTTTCTGCATAGGTGTTGCCAAGATAGTCAAGCCAACCTTTATTTATAGAGGGTAGAAAATATAAATCTGTCTAAAATCTTTCATGAAATGGTCTTAATATTTCCAGAGTTGATTTTGGTGCCTACTCTTGGAGAGCCTTAGAAGGGTTGTCAATACAAGGTGTCATTGTTTTAGGTTTCCGATCCACGACTTGCCTTTCTCCCCAGCTTCCCTGTCTTCTGGCAACTGTTCCTCACATTCTGTCCTACATTTGGCCTCGAGTCAGTTGAAAGCTCTGCAAGTTGATTTTCCATTCCCATCTGAATTTTAGCTTAGCTGTGGAACTGTTTTCCATGTGTTTTTAATCATTTGTTCATGTGTTATGAGCTTATATGGACAATATGGTTCCCCCAGCTGCCTGCATTGTATAAGCAGAAACTGGCCAGGTGGCCAGTACAGAGACGGATTTCAGACAGATGCCCCCATACACTCATTTCTGTCGTTGATACACCACCCCCGTCTTCCAGCTGGAAGAAAACAATTTACAACCTGCATAAAGTTAATTAACACTCATAGAGTCCTCTGGCATGACTTACCTTTACTAGGAGTGTAATTCTCCCTCCAGAGAGACTTGCTGGGAATGGTGGCTGATATGACAAAGCTCAAAGACCTACTCTGAGACTGTGGCCAAGCTGGGAAATAAAGGTGCATTCTGAGTCTTCCCAGATTCTATGGAAACTTGATTTTAAAATAGGGTCTATTCACAGAGAATGAAGGATATGTTCTCCAGGACAAAGATATACCTTTTAGAAGGTAAAATACACCCAAGACCTGTGTCAGAAGTTTCTGTCCGCATTTTTATTGGATTTGGTATGTTAAAACAAATATTTACTAACCTCCTAAGTGTGGAGTGAGGGGCCAGGAATGGGAAATAAACAGAAAAATGTATTCAACAAAGTCCCTGTTGTCAAAGTTGCTGACACTACAGTCTCCAGCAAACATAGACCTTGCCTCTAAGGAGCCTTCTCTCCCTGGTTAGGAAGACACATGTGCACCCACATTAAGCCAACTCTGAGGAATCACTCATTAAATGGCAGCATAAATAAGGGACTTTCTTTACTGGTGGTCCAGATAAACCCTGGTATTATGGGTAAAATCCTCTAGTACCCAGGGAGCTGGCTGAATGGCAGATCTGCTTTTGTAGCATAAGAGGTCAGGATTCTCATAGTTCTTTTGCCCATTCTGACCTTGTTTTCTTTCTCCATTTTATTTAGGATCAAATTTATGATAAATGAGTTAAATGTTGCAGAGAATTCCAACAGCTATAAGAAGGTATGGGTGATCCTGGGGAGAAAGATATAAAGGTGTCCGGGAGTGAAAAATTGGACTCCAGTGGGTGGATATGTCGGGGGATGGGGTTTGGACAATTATTTCCAAATTTTGCCTGCAGAGGCAAAAGGCAACAATAAGCACAGAACCTGAAAACTTAAGAAATCAAAAGACATTTTTAAAAGATTCAGAACAAGTAGACATTATATCCATGCTGATAGAGAAAATCAGTGAGTGAGGGGCTTTCACAATAAAGTGAAAGACTATTCTATCAAGTTGGCTGGACAGGAGGGAATTCCAAGAGCAGAGTGGAAAGGAGAAATTAATTGGTATGGTTTGATGGTCAAATGCAAGGAAAATGTCCCATCTGATGGCTTCTGTCTTTGTCTGTGGAAGAAGGGGTAAGATGGGACAACTGTAATAGAATAACAATAAAAAATGATTAAAAATAATACAAAAAATTAAAATAAAATAAAATCCTTGTCAGGTAATTCTTAAAAAAATTATGGAAGAGGCAGAGCAGACAAAGATTTGAGATAATTAAAGAAGTTTTAAAATTATATACAGAAAATAAAGGGCGTGGACTAAAGCAATAAGAAAGATTTCTGGGCAGAATTGAAGGTTCAGTTAAGACTGGAGATCATTGATTTATATATAATCAATTTTCATCATTTTGTTATCATGTCTGCCAGTATCCTATAGCCCAGGTGTAGCCCAGGAAAGGTGGACAGGTGAGTGTTTCCAGGGTTGAAATTTTACTAGATGAGTGCAGGAGAAGGAAAATAGGGCAAGAGAGTAAGGAATATTGCAGAAGTCAAGTGATGGGCCATGAATACTACCTGGATAGGGAAGGAAGTGAGGTAGAGAACTTATATTTTTCATTCATTCACTCATTTATTTGTTCATTTTTAAATCAATATTTTAGAGCATCTACTATATGGAAAGAATTGTTCTAGAGCTTGAAATGGTGAATTAGAAAGATGTAGTCCCTGCCCCTACCAGTGTGGCTCAATTGGTTGGGCATACTCCTGCAAAGCAAAAGGTTGCTGGTTCGATTCCCAGTCAGGGCACATGCCTGGGTTGTGGGTTCTGTCCCCAGTTAGAGTACCTCCAAGAGGCAACTAATCGATGTTTCTTTCTCACATCAATATTTCTCTCCTTCCCTTTCTCCCTTCCTTCCTCTCTCTCTAAAAAAGAAATGAAATCTTTAAAAAAAAGAAAGGCAGACCCTACGTTCATGGACTTTGAATCCCAAGTGGAGACAGATGTTGAACAAATGTTCACACCAACCATTGTTTAACTACAAATGTGGTAGTACTATTACAAGGACAAAGCAGAAAACAGATGCTTCAGGGAATAGCTGAGTGAGAGCACTGCAACAACAGAAGTTGTTGTGAGAGACTGGAACGTAAAATTCACAGTTTAGAGGTGGCGTGATTCCTGGTAACAATGGGGTCAAAATGTGACCAGGATGGGGAGGCATGTTGGAGTGGGGATCATCAGGTTTCAGCCAGGGTATTGAATACAACATCAGGTAATGCTGATGGAGTGTTATTGATCAGACCCATCCACATGGACACTGAAGTCATCAGAGTGGTAGTTAGATTAGGGGTGAAAAGAAAGACAATGAACCAACTGAAGAAGGCAGGGCAGGATGATATTGTTTCTGGCAAGGTTTAGGGATATGAAGTTAAGTACCTGAGATCATGTAATTAATAAGCTGTAAGGCAGAGTCAGGAATCTGATAAAATTTTTCTGCCTTCAAGTTCAGAGTTACTTCAACTTCCAGTACTCTCTCTGAGAGCAGCCATCTGCAGAATGAAATATGATCAAGGGGAACGTTAAAGATGGGGAGGAGTGTGACAGGGATTAAGCATCAGTGAGAGCATCCTGGACTATGGGCAGCAGGGGAAGGATGGACAGTGGGATGGGGGAGCACATGGTAGAGTCATCTCAGCTGCCACGGCCTACTGTTCAGAGCTGCAGGAGCCCTCTCACAATCTTGGTAAGTAGCTGATTAGTCGCATTTAGGTCCAGTCCATGAGTTGTGTGCCTAACAGAGAGTGTTTTGGACAGAGAGCAATAAAACAACTGAAACTGCAAACAGACAGATGCTAAAAGGTAACTCAGGGATCAAAAAGTGGAAATGGGGAGTGTTTGTGGCATGCTACACCATTTGATAATCGTCCTTTTTTTCTATTGGCTATATATTTTGTTCTCTTAGTGTGATGTAAGTAGTGTGCTATGGCTGCCATAACCAAGGACCACAGACTGGGTGGCTTGAACAACAGAAATTCACTTTCACACAATTCTGGAGGCTGGAAATTCAAGATCAAAGTGTTAGTAAGGTAATTTCTTTCTGAGGGCTTTCTCCTTAGCTTGGGGACAGCCACCTTCTTCTCATATCTTCACACAGTCTTTCTTCTGTGTGTGTCTTTGTCTTAATCTCTTCTTATGAGGACACCATTGTTATTGGAATAGGCCAACCCTAATGACCTCATTTTAACTTAATTACCTCTTTAAAGGCCCTGTCTTCAAGTATGGCTACATTTGGAGGTACTAGGGGTTCAGATTTCAACATGAATTTTTGGGGAGGCATAATTTGGCCTATAGTAAGCAAAAATTTCAAAATATTGCACATAAAGAAGTTGATAATAGTGATTAGTTCCATAGCAGGAGAAGGAGCCTGGGAAGTCAGAGGAAGAGCTACCTCTCACTATATATTTCCCCCCATTATTTGAATTTTGTTTCTACAGATATTTGATACCTCATCAAAAATAAAATAAAATGATTGCATGTCTATTGCACTTAAACATTTAGTGAATAAAATTAGCAGAAACACAGTGTAACAGTTCACTATGCCTTTGGGATTTGGATCTGAACGTCCCTGATTAGTACAGGAACGGTGCCTGCCTAACTGTTCCTTGTGTAACTTATTATGAATAAACTAGTCTCTCCCACTATGGATTGCAAACTCCAGCAGGCCTGGATAAGGTCCTAGCATAGAGGTGGCACTCAAATACATACTATAAGAATGAACACACCAATGAGTCCAATGAGTGGAGCAGCTCTGGGGAATGAGCCCTCTCTGGTGTATTCTTTCCATAGAAAGTGGCCGGAAGGGCAGCGCAGGGCCAGGAGTTCTATGTTCTGAATAATTTAGTAAACTAAATTATATTGAAAGGTTCAAGGGAAAATCACTTACTCTAAATTGCCTTCTTTTTCTTTTGGAAAAGAAAAAGATTCTACCTTCTTTTGGGCTCTTTTTAAAAATAACCTAAAATCGCTTGACACCATTGCTACTGTATATTTTGGGAAGAGAGGTAGTTATGAAGCAATGGCATGTACCCTAAACAGATTTCTTTCACAAATCCATCAACCCAAGTCCTTTTTCTGTCTCTCATCCTAACTCACATGCCCACTTTCCACTCTAACATTGCCTTTCACCTTTTGTTGATTTAGGTCTGGGGCTTTCAGGAAAGAACTTAGCCTCTTCGATTCTCCTCAGAGAGCATGAGACTGCTTGTTAGCTCCCTTCTGAAAGTCTGTAAGAGGAACGGAATATGTAGCTCCTTTCTTTCCTCTCACAGGCACACTGGAAGCTCAACCTGGTTGTGAAGACACCTTAGCACTTAAGAAAACCAGGTCAAGTTGAAGTCAGAGTTCACATCATGCTCATCATGAGTTGTAAATTGGAATGAGTGAATGAATGATGAGACTGGTCCCTCTGGCACTCACACAGGCATGGGGTTGTCCCAAGAAGAGGACTGAGCAGGCTTGGGCACAGGTAAGCTCCAGCCTGCCTTCCATTGTGGCATCTGGTACTAAGTACACCAACAATTTGTGCGGTTCTCTCTACACGAAAGCTTCCTGCTGTGTCTAGAGGCCCCCTCCTGACCTACCTCCATTTGGCTTCTTCCAAATTAGGGGGGGTGACTAGATGCCTGTATCACTGAAGATCCACAGAGGCAGCATGTTTTTGCTGAAAGCTACAAAGTGTTTATATTCTTAAAATTAAGCTATAATGTATCACATTCTTAGCTTTCAAGTTGTTCAAAGGTGGTGAAAGGTGAATGTCACCTGCCTTGGCTTTGAAAGATAGGGGATGAAGACAGACTTAGGAACCATAGTTCTCATCATGGGGGCTTTACTTCAATAGACTAACCTATCCGGATATTTGTACATTTTCTCAACAAGAATGACAGAACAGCAAAAGGAAATTCTCCACGGGTCCTTTTAAAATGACACTTTTACACACCAAAATTAGGATCAGAAGAGGGGGAGTTTAGAACTAAAGAAAGTTAGATATCCCTATAGCTAATATAATAAAGTTACAAAATGTATGCAACCACTAGACTATACAACTTCCCGGAGGGCAAGAACTAAGTTTTTATCGTTGCGTGTTGCCTTCTAGTATCTAACACAATGCCTGACCCACAAACTGAGTCTTCTACAAATTTTAATTCAACAGAAATTATTTTCATTGTAGCCTATGTTCAGAGCCGGGTGACCTGAGACCCCAAGTGGAATCTGTGGGATAGTCTTCAGTGTGGGGAAATGCTAGATACTGTGATTGATGGCAATGAAACTTCAGGCACCAAAGTAAAGTTTAAAAGGAATCAGGAAGCATGTCCTAGTTGGCTTCCATAGTATATTTATAATTATGGAAGAGTGGCCAACTCTGGGAAGTTTATTGCATTTGGCTAGCTGAGGGGAATTAAGAAATCATATAGCAGGCAATTAGAAAAATACTCTAAAAGAAATGACAAATGCCAATGCTCATTTAGTATGGATCAATTGCACCTTAATTAATTCCAGCACAGGTCCTATAATTTTTGGTAGAAGTTAAGTGTATTTCTTCTGATAGAATTCTGAAAAAAATGATGGTCCATTTAAAAACAGTTCATCATTGTAGGTAAAAGAACAGATTTGAGACTTTATCTCACAGTACAAGGCATGACTATTAGAAAGAATACATGTCTAAAAAAATAAAGAGTTCAGTGGGATGATGTGTGTTACTAAAGGCAAGGAATATGGTGATTAAACTGAAAGGGAAGAAATATAAGCAAGTGTTGGATCAATTTCCAATGAAAATACTGTTGAAATGATGTGGAGGGTCAGTTGGACTCAATTCTGGGGTTTCAGTCTTGTGGATCTGTTGCTTTCTCATATCCTGGCCTGCTCTACAACGTTTTTGAATGATAATCACCTAACAAAGTTTTCTTTATTTACCCTTGCCGTCAATTACTGTAGAACAAGGAAGACAATGTGGATTCCGTAAAGAATTGACCAGCCAGCTTAATGCCCAAAGCTATCAAACCTGGTTCTTAGAATCCACGTTCTCAAGTCTGGCTCTTTGTTTAGACAAAAAAAAAAAAAAAAAAAAAAATCAGTAGGGAGGCTTTAGAGGCACATTGCCCCATCCCCAGTGAAGACTGAGGAGATGTCAGTCTATTACTTAGTATCTCATTGAGAAATTTGTGAACAATTGAAAGAGTTTATCTGATGACTGACTAGGTGTGAATTTAGCACCAAGTATTTGATTCTTAAAGTGTGGGGATTAACTTGAAAATTATGGGTTTCCCTTTACTCCATTTCCACACAAAATCAACAATCCCAAACACGTGCAAGTAAGAGGGAGAGTCCTCCACTTAACAAAGTTAACATCTTTCTATTTCTCCCTTTCCTTATACCCTCCAATTTTGATATTCTTCAGCTGCATGTGTGTGTGTGTGTGCGTGTGTGTGTGTGTGTGTATGTTTAGTGCCTAAGGGACTGGATTTTTCCCAAATGTATGCCTTTAATTTTTATCTGGCATACTTCTAATAAAAACATGTTTTGTCTATTTTATCCCAACACAAAGCAGATGCGTTGCAAATGTTAGCTGACTCTGGTCCTTCTAATAACTGTGATAGGAAATCCAGGCAAAGAATGTGTTGTTTTTGCTAATACTGCTCTTCAAATCTCAGGTGATAAAAGAGTCAGCTAATGACCCCCTGAGTTCCAGGCTTTCACTGGGGTCTTCTAAAATACACAAAACCAAAGCGAAGGCAGGACACCATTAGCACTACATAATTCAAGCAAACAAATGTGTTTACACTGCCTGACTACTGACCACCTGCCTTCCCAGCTCACAAGACTGGTATCTATATATGGGATCTAATCTCCTTGTTCACAGTCCTCAGGGGAGAGAGCCTCTCCTTTGGTCCTCACCATCTGTGAATCTGAAAGAAGCTTGGGCCCCGACAGCATGCAACTCCTCATACTCCAGCTGCTGATGCTCTGGCCTCTGGGGAAGGCTGTAGGGCGTCCAGGGGTCCTCCAGAGTCAGGGTTCAGTTTCTCTTGTGCTCCTTGAAAGGAATCGCAGAGAGCTTCCCACGGGCAACCCCGAGGAGGCTGAGGAGAAGCCAGACCTGTTTGTTGCGGTGCCACACCTGATAGGTGCCAGCGCGGACGTGGAAGGCCAGAGTCACAGAGAGAAGATACTGTTCAGGTTTGGCAGGTTCTGGAAGAAGCCTGAGAGAGAATTGCACCAAATCCAGGACCCGGTCAGTGAGCACGTCCTACCTGGGACCCAGGCCATCCCTCAGTCAAAGGATGGGATGCAGATAAAGAAGTCTCCTCTTCAGGAAGAAGCCAAGAAGTTCTGGCACCACTTCATGTTCCGAATGAGTCCAGCTTCTCAGGGAGTCATCTTGCCCATCAAAAGCCACGAAGTGCATCAGGAGACCTGTAGGACAGTGCCTTTCAGCCAGGTACCTGTTCAGGGTGGAGAGGGGATCAGGGTTTGCACGAAGGGGTTGGACACCTGGGACAGGTGGCAAGTAGAGGAAGAGGCTGCCAGGAGCCCAAGTCTGGCCTAACTCCCAGACTTGGTCTTTGGGCATTCATCATAAGATATGGCAAAGTATGACCAGACTTCCTAAATTTCCTTCTGAACTTTTCATTATTTCTTGGTATTTTGGGAATGCTGCAGGAATAGTATGATTGTACCGCCCATATTAGCAATCGTTCATACTGATGGCACAGATCTTTCTTTTATGTGATTTTATTTACTTATTTTTATAAGGCAGGTGGTCTATCCAGAGAGATAGACTTATCCTCAGTTAGGAAACTGGTAATTTAGGCCTGACACCAGAACTCTCCCTAGCTGTATCTCTATACTCGATTAAGATGTGAATGAGCAGGTTCACTCCATCTGTAGCTAAGGTGGGATATGTTGGACTCTCCCCCAAACACTCTCATGCCCATGTATGATGGCCTTAATCCTTGTAGTTCACATATAAATACTTCGTAGTCTTTAAAATATATTGAGGTTATCAGGCATAAGTTACCATATTTTTAGTATTACTATAACAAAAATGATTTAACTTATTTTTTCATAAGCTTTTAACTTGATATAAACTCACATTTTCTCCCTTAGTAGCAACTATCTCCTGATGCACATTGTATTGGTTGATTTGTGGTTTTCATGATTGATTCCACACTCTTAAGACAAAGGAATATTCTACTATCTACTTCCTCCAGTCAATGCTGGCAACCTCCATACTCCAAATGTTAAATTAAAATTGAGAAATTATATCAGGTCCTTAAACCTAAAGATACTGAAACAAATGCAATGCAGGGTGAATTACAATTTTACAGTCCAATAATGCTACCCAATTAAGCAGGCAGTATTATAAGGTAATTGAGTGTGCAAGGCAGTTAAGTATTTGGCCTAAAAAGGCAAGGATATGTAGCAATAGCAAGTAAACTATCAAATAATAATGACTGCTTTGTTGGCCACATGCAATTAGAAAATTGCTTCTAAAAATCATGTAAACAAATTTCCTTTGAAACTCTTATTTTGAATTCTATTGCTAATTAAATTAAAATTAAGATGTTTGACTCTTGCATATTTTGAAAGCCACATAAAGCTAGGGGTATGGGGTTATGGAAGAGGCAAAGGTAGCATCATGCACAATGATTTGCAGGCGTATGTGTTGCAACTTTGCTCCAAGCAACTTCATAGATTTGATGTGCTATAGGATGGAATTAAACTCATTGTACTCTAATATATTCTATGAGAAGCTGAACAAATACATATAGAGAATCTATTCTGCACAATGCTCTGTGTGGAACAGAAAGGTAAGTCACATTACTTACATAGGAAGCTAGCCCTTAGATTTTTTTTCAACTGGTAACATCCCATTAGACAGAATTTCTTAATGTTTCACACTTCAAAAATTGAGTAAAACATTTTCATATTAACTTAGAGATTTCTTAAAGGCTAATTTAACTTACTTAATAAAAGAAATATTTAGATGAGGCGGCATTTTGCCCTTAAAGATACCATTACTTGGATGTTGCAAAAGATCCAAGTTGGAAAAGTTTTGAAATTTTAGTCTAAATTACCTTTAGATTTATAGTCTATAGCTCCTGCATCATGTGTGTTAATGAAACAAGATAACTTAATAGAGATGTGTTTGCCTTTTAGACTGTCACCCATGAAGACTGTGAGGAAGTAGTTGTACAGAACAACCTTTGTTTTGGAAAATGTGGGTCTGTTCGTGTTCCTGGAGCTGCACAGCACCCCCACTTCTGCTTCCACTGCTTGCCTGCCAAGTTCACCACAATGCACTTGCAGCTGAACTGCTCAGGCCTGGCCCCTGTGGTCAAGGTGGTGATGATGGTAGAGGAGTGCCAGTGCAAGGTGAAGACAGAGCCCCATGAGCATGGACACCTCCTCCAGGCAGGCTCCCAGGGAGAATTGCATGCTCATGATCCCTTTATCCCAGGATTTTCAACTTAAAAAGCTATCCCACTATTACCTTGAAAAGCAAAATCGCAATAGCAAAGTTGCTGATTATTCAGTCTGGAAATGTTCAGTGGGTAAATAGTATTTTAAGGGTAAGGTGGTTTAAAAGTAGTAAGATAGAATAATTTAGAAGAAATGGCATTCACCTAGTTATCAATGCACATTTGGTATCTAGTTTTTACTCTGCTGGTTGCTGGCCATTGAATGTTAACAAATTGTGGAAGTTTTCTCCATCTCAAGCTGTTCATCTATAAATGAAGAACTTGAACTAGATGATTGCTAAAGTCCTTTCCAGTACTTATATTCCTTGATCTAATGTCTCTAAGTTTTGGGAAAAGCCCTCCATCTAAAGGAGGAAAAGAAATAAACTAGACCATAAGAATGGGCTTCTTAATAGCTTGTCAAAACACCAGTAAATGGATACATACATAAAATTGGTAGAAGGAGTCCTTATATTTATTGCCGCCTTTGCATCTCAGGTAGTGTTTTATTTGAGTTCTATCAGATGATTAAGTAGTTCCATAGATGTAACTAGTAGCTTGTTTGGTTGCCTCCTTATTTTTGATACTCCCCATATAAAGTTCTCTGGCTTTGAAGAGAAACATTGATGTTACTTTTAGTGCTTTACAAAAGGTTGAGAAACAATCATTGGTAGCCAACCAAGTACCTATATTATGGGGGGGAAAATAGGTCAATCTAGGTTTAAAGTTCAATCCAGAGATGCTAATGAAAGTTGCCAAAGAATTCCAACAGATGTCAAATTAAATAAAGAGCAAATGATTTAAAATTGAAACAATTTACTGGTGAAATCCTTCATCCACGTGCATTTTGGATTAGGTGGTAAGGTTTCTGTGTTTGGATGACTTTTTGTTTGTTTTTGTTTTTTGCTACTATATAAAAACTTCGTATTACAAATTTTATTCTGAAAATGCCACAATTTCAAGTTATGAAAATATTCTGAATATTTTAATGTATTAAATTTTAACATATGAAGCATTCTGGGAAATGTCATGACATTCATTTTTCTTATATTTTGTCCTTATTTGTTTTTCTATTCATATTTTGAAGGCACTATCTGGTGACTACTTAGCTAGAAATATTTTAGAAATGGCTTCAGAAGCTAATGACAATGGCCGGGATGTTTTTTCTGACATTTCAAACAGCTTTCTGTGCAGGTTCTTTAATCATTGTCTTCTGTGATTATATTTGTCCTTCTGTATTTATTTATATGCACGTATTATGTAGAACTGGCTTTCTGTAGCCATATTTTTTCTATAATCATTCTTTAAAAATTTACCTAAGAAATTATTTTAATTATTTGGATCCCATTGTTTTCACTATATACATAAAAAATGTTTTCTAATGATTATTTTCTAAAAAAATAAATCAATGCATATTTTAATTTTATTCCTCATTAATCGCACTCTCCTGGTGATCTGAAGAAGTGAATACATTTATATTTAGTGTATATTCCACAACACATCAATATAATAGAATATTTGCTACACAGATACACATGTGGCATTTACATCAGAATATATTATACCCTTCGGTGGTCAAAGACAATCTAATTGACCAAGATATGTTCATAAGGATAGAACTGTTAAGCATAAATGATATCCCAGCTGGTCAATATATTTTGGTGCCAAAAGCTATTGAGCAGCTGTCTAGTGTGCAATTGCCTAACCCTGATTATGTAAACCTATCTCTGCCAATTGGACTACTCTTCTCTGCCTTACTCACTTACAAATCCCTTTGATCTATATATGCAAACAGACTCTCAAGCCCCAAACAGTCATCAGTTTTATTTAAACTCTGATCTGCCCTTCCCTCACATGTGAATTCAAGATGAGATAGCTGATAGTGGTAGCAGAGCTTACATTCATAGAGTAATAGCATGAAACTCAGGAAATTGCCCATATTCAACCATCTTTACTTACAAAAAAAGGCAATTTCCAATGGTTCAACATAATACATGGGAACATAAGAAAACAAGAGGAAACACAGATATTGAACAGAGTTATTTTTCTCCCCACACAGGATTTGGGCTTGTTTTTATCTTTTTAGTTTTTTAATGTATTTTTTATCTGTATTCTAGAGAGTTGGCATTAATGTACATAGTCTCTTTAACCTGTCAAGTTAATTCTTAAGAATGTCCTGTTTCATCTGAATATTTACAGAGAATTTCTTTTATACAAGACACTGTGCTGAGAACTCTGAGATAATCAAAGGCAAAAGGACACATTCCCTACCACCCCAGAGCTTACATTATAATGTAGCAGAGATAACATATAGAAATTATAAATCAATAATGATAATAATAATAATAGCTACTAATTATTGAGCCCTTGCTATATGTTTAAGTGCTTTATATTCCTCATCTCATAGAAATAGACGTTTTATACCCATCATTTTTGGCAAGGGGAGTGAGAGTAAGAGGGCTTCATCTATTCGGTTGCCAAATATTTATGATTGTGATGAGCCTGGTTGCTGTACTGGATACAAAGAATATAAATAAGTGAATATATGATTATCTGAATGTAATTACTGATTTTAAGACATTTACAGTCTAAGAACAAGTAACTAAATGTATTTGTTTCTGTAAAGCTAGAATGATGTTTTCCCCCATCACACCCCAGCCGCAACCTCAAACATCATTTTCCCAGTGAAGCCCTCTTTAACCCCCAGAAAAGGTCAGATTCCCCTGTTATATGATTTCATGATGCTGTATACCTTCACTTCATAGCATTCATCTCAGGTTATGATCATACCTTTATTTGTATCCTTACTAGTCAAATTGTAACCTCCATAAGAGCAGGAATTATATTGGATTTCTTTTACCATTGTAATCAACACCTCGAAAGGTGTCCAGCGCATTGTAGGTATTCAAGAAATATTTTTTGTTGGCATAAAAGAAACAATATCAACAGATGCCATATGTTGAAGGTATACGTGTGTTAGGCACTGTGCCAAAACTTTGTTTAGATCATTTCATTTAACCCTCATGAAATCCTATGAGGTGGTGAATACTGTATTTATTTCATAGAGTAGGATGCTGAGGATCATATAAAATAAGTAACCTACCCAAAGTACTACTGCTAGAGATTAGCAGAAGCTGAATGACTCCAAAGTCCCATATCTTTACTACTATGCTGCAGTGCCTTGATAGCAAAAATAAGATATATAAATATATTTATATACACATATATGCATATAATACACATAAATGCATACACACACATACATATATATTCATGTATAATTGAGGTTAAACACCTGATTCACCCAATGATTCCTACAACCCATTATCCATGCCTGTCTTGAGGCACTTTTGTCAGTGAGGATGCTTTCACCTCAAGTACCAGGAAATACAGCTCAGAATATATTAAGTTATAAAGGGATTTATTATTTCACTGAAAATAAGTCTGGAAGGCATCTAGTTCACTTGTTGGTCAAGTCAGAAGTTCTCGCACTCCATCAGTGACTTGGGTTCCTCCCATTTGTCTTCTCTGTCCCACTCAGTGAGTCTTCCAACAGCTAACACTCCCCTCAGGCACAACATGGCTGTGATAGTTCCGGACATTGTGTTTTACTGTTCACACATCAATGTCTGCAGTGGAAAGAATGGATTCTATCCCATTTGTGTCCCTTTTAAAGAGCTGAATGAAATCAGTTGCACTGAGGAAAATTAAAGAATGGAACAAAATCTTTGCCAGCAAAGAATAAAGAGAACATAGCTATTGAGTAGGCAAGCAGAGTGCCTGCCATAGCATTTGCCACATTTTAACTTATGTTATTATTACTTTTTTACCTATCTTTGTTTCTAGATTATAAACTCCTTAACAGCAAGTCCTGCATATTAAACACTTTTATTATCCTTTTGCTTCTAATTTAATGTTTTATGTATAATATAGTGTATTATTTTAATATTATTAAATACATAAAATATATTGTTTTATATATTATAAATATATATATAGTATATTTATATTTTAATATTTATGTATTTGTATATATCCGTAAACATGGACATAATGCATAAAATGTATAATTTTTCTTTTTTATAAGAGATAAATGTGCAATACATGTAAGCTAAATCAATTAATTTTGAGAGCGGTTCTTGGAAGGAAGGTAGTGTACATAATGTGGAGAGTTTTGAATGGTAGCCAACAGGTTTTAAGAATGTATTTGAGCCCTGGTCAGGTAGCTCAGTTGGACAGAGTGTCATCACAATAGGCCAAGATTGAGGGTTTAATTCCCAGTCAGGGCACACAGAAGAATCAATGAATAAGTGGAACGGCAAATTGATGTTTCTCTCTCTCTCTCTCTTTTTTCCTTTCCTCTCTCTCTCTCTCTCTAAAATCAATAATAAAAAAATAGAATTATTTGGTAGGCAATTGGAAGTATTTGAAAGTCTTTGAAAAGATTAGGATGGTATTGGTTTCTAACAGGTGCTTCAGAGAGACTCATGAACACCCTGAAGTGCACGCAAACATTTTGTATATGGGCATACCTTAGGAGAGAAGGTCCAGAATTTTGGTGAGCTTCTCAAAGATTTTCACGGGTCAAACATCCTGATATCGGTATGATAAATGAAAATGGAGAGAAAGCATGGATGCCAGCAGAGCTGGGAGAAATCTTGGAAATCATGTACACACACCTCTTCTGACTGGAACTCCGGAAAGTCAGGTTTCCATTTTAGGAACAAAGGATGGATTTAAAATACTCATTGGTGGGTCCACTTCACCTTGTGTAATCAAATGTTCACATTCAGGAGCCTGCAGTGGTGAAATGAGTGAGTAATAATACCCTGAGCAAAGGGATGGACTTTCCTGTAATACTAGTTTTCCAATGCCAAGTCCTAGTTATCCACCCACATTTCCGGGAGAGAGCTCAAATTTTCATTTTATTGCCTGCCTCCCTCTTATTCTGTTTTGTTCCTCCTTTCCTCCAAAAGAAACAATCACCAATTACCCACCTGTGGGTGGGGACTTGGATTAATATTTTTCAAAGAAATTATCACAACTTCCTCTTGTCTACCAGCTAAGGGAAACACACCTATTTCTGTCCAAATCCAAACAAGACTTTCCAGTAAGCACTTTTTTGTAAGTCATAATTCTGTTACAAAATGAAACGTGCATCCTGTCTAAACCTCAGGCAAGAAATAGGTGAAAGAATAAATGGATAGACAGATTTCACATCTTACTAAGACACTAAAAAGATGGCCCTTTCAAGGGGCCTGGGATCCATTGGATTTTGTAGTGTCTTTGAACTTAAGAAAAAAAGTATACTGGAGCTTTTCAGGACCACGAGAACTCAGTGTGAACCTATAATTGAAGGGACTCCCAAATGTGAGACTATTCCCCCATTCTCCTGCTTGTGTGTAAAGGAGATTGTGAGTCCAGGCAGCACGCTAAGAAAAATTGCAAAGCCAGTGGAATTTCCTTTGGTCTCTACTTTTCCTCCTTTCTGCCTATGATCTTTCCCCTGAGCTCCCTTTCGCTCTCTCACCTTCACTTCAGGAAATTCAATTATCTACAGTTGCCCAGAGCTTCTATTTCCTGTCCACTCACTTATTTGTCCCATCAATGTATTCATCCATTTAACATCTATTTAGAACTTATTAAATGTCAGACATTGAGCTGACCCACAGGGGTTTCAAGACGGCTATGACAGGTTCCCACCCTTGCGGAGACACAGTTCACCTGGCTGGACAGTTTGGGTTTCATTCCACAGATGACTGCTTCTTAACCTAGAATTACTTATGAGCTTTTAAAATATAAAAATTCTGTTCCAAAGGGTAGGGGAAGGGATAAGAACAGTAGGCAATAGCCAATATATTTTTTAAAGCTTCACAGGTGATTTTGCCTGCAGGCCAGGTAATGAGGCAGTGGGAGTCACTGAAGAATTCTGGTCACAGGAATTCTGAACATTTGTTTGGATTTCTTCTAGAAGGAAAACATATGCTGTTCTCCTAATCCTTTTTGGTCTTTGTGTTGTTCTCCACCAAAACTCTCTTCTAAATTCTTCAAGTTTCATTTCTGCGCAATTTCTGAGTAACATTACTGTTGCCCAGTTAATAAAATAGCTTTTTTCCCCTAGGGGAAATACAGGTGTTTCACTGAGTTGACTTTTGTTTCCCAAATAAGTTGTTCTTTTTATCACAAACCTATTGCACTTACTCCTCCATTAGCATTTAGTTCTGTAGTTCAATAACTCTCAAATATTAGTGGGCCTAAAACTCACGTTGGGTGCTCACAGCAATGCTTTCTTCATTCCACACCCAGGATGACTGACTTATTGGTATATTCAGCTCTCTGTGTTTTTCTATTTCTTGATTGTGAAGGTTTTCAAAAACACAAAAAGGTTGAAAAATAGTACCAAGCATACCTCTATGACTGCCACCTAAATTCAACAATTGTTGACATTTTGCCATACTTTATTTCTCAGTTTTATGAATGTGTGTATGTATATTCACTACATATTTTTATATTGTTGGACCATTTGAAAGTAAATTACAGATATCATGATACTTGACCCTTAATACTCCAGCATGCATGCCTAAGAATGAGGATGCTCTCCTACATAATAAGGATAATATTAACAATATTTCCAAAATATCATCTAATCATGTGTATTTTAACAGGTATTTTGTGAATCTAGTTCTTTCTCTTAAGTTTGGGGGTTGAAATTTCAGACATTATGGTGGACTAATGAATGAGATCTTTGGGGAGCAAGCAAGACTCATGGGACAACCCAAATAAATCCTGAGTTAGCTATAGGTAGATATTACAAATCAGGGCAGACCAATCTTGCAGAATGTCAATTCCACAGAATCTAAGGAAGCCAGACAGGTCATACAGCTCCTAGGATGCACTCCCACACACTGGTTTTAACTATAGGAAAGGTGAAACTTCAAAGAAAATCTTTCTGTCCTCATTTTTACAATAGAAAGTTGATTGGTGAGCCAACTTTCTACAGAGTTAACTACATACTTAGTTGAAGGGCTATGATGTGCTCCAGTGGAAATAAGCAGTTGAATGAGTACCTTTCATAATTAGAGAGTTAAAATTATGGCCCAGAGTCCTGCTTCAGGGGAGCTGTAAGAAATGGGAATCATGGGAGTTGTAGTGTGACATTTCTGCCCACTCTCTAATATTGTCTCCATAAAACAGCATCAGCTGCTGCTGCACATGGTGTAATTTTAACACACTCTTTTAATATTTACAGTGTGCCCATAAAAGACTTCATGATGATATTTGGTAATTCCTGTGGCACTTGATGCATTACAGCACGACCATGATCAGATTGCTTCAGAAAAGAGTCTCTGAGAATCCTGGATTTCACGAATTCAGGTGTGGGGATGATTCCTGGGTGTAAGATTTTTCTAAACCTAACACAGACCCCATTTTATTGCCTACATAGTTCAGTAAGGTCATACCTATAGGTCCTTCCCATATAGCAGAAGTTGAATGGGAAAATGAAGTGAATAGGGAGATGCTTTGGTAGAACGGGAATGAGTTTGGGAGTGACTTTTTGTTTTTGTCATACAGTTCCAGTGACTGAGAGAGCCAAGGACAAAGATATCAGCAGAAATGACGTATGTGTGGTGTATGCATGTCTACAAATTTGGCTGTTACCCCAAGTGGCACATGTATATATTACGTCCAAGATATGGTCAGTGCATTCTATATAGTTGGTCGATCTTTCACCATTGCTCCACTGAATTCCTCAAATTTGTGTTTGCTTGCCCCATGCTACTCTCCATCATGACACTCTGAGTCTGCAATGGCCATGGAATTTTCTCAGATGTCTCTCTTTGTTGTTGCATCCATGTCAACCACATTTTTTCCAGCTAAGGCTAAGGCTTCCGGCTGTGGCACTGCAGGGTGTCAAAAAATAAAATGTCAGCTGGCTTAGATTTTTTATCAATTAGACACAGATACCATGAACCCAAAGCGGGAGTGTTGAGTTAGTATATCTGGAAACCAACAAAAGTTAATTCTCCAAAGTGTTTTAGAGCCATATGTTATAGCTGAAAATATTGTTTTGTTTTGTTTTGTTTCTTATTACCTTTGAAACCTGGGTTTTCCTTTGAAGGACTCAGATTATTTTATTCCCCAGTCAACATTATCTCCACAGGAGCCATGTGAATCAGTCTCAGCTTTTTCATCTCCTTTCCTGGTGTGGAACACTCCCCTTTCCCTTTCTGAGAGCTCAGCACCTCCTGTTACTTTGTCTACATGGAGAGGGAAGCCATTGAGTTTTAAATCTCAGCTCTCAGCTTCCTTCCTCTCCCCTTCAAACCTCCTACTTGGTCACCCTCTGGCTCTTCTTTTCTTCTGACTTTCAGAATTAACTGTTTCTTTTCTTCCTTTTGTCTCTTTCTTTCCTTTTTTTATTTTATACCAAAGATAACCTTCCTATTTGGACTCTAGTTCTTTGCCCCATACTTTAAGTTCCCACTTTTAACTTGTCTTCCTTTTCTCTATTTTTATGATCTTGTCTTGGCCACAAAACCAGATTTTCCACATTTCTTTTTGCTATTTTCATTATAATAAAAATCTCTCAGTGAAAATATCACTCATCAAAAGAGTTTGCAATAATCAAAATTGCCCTGTTTTAAAATGTGTTATTTACATTGAACTAGGGCAGAACTTTTCCTCATTTTTCTAGATGCATTTTACTTTTTCCTTGGAACTCTGTTAATTCCACTTACTTAAAATTGTATTCTAAAATTACTACTTACAAAAATAATTTTAAAAGGCCAGATAAATACTTATTTAAAAAAATTAAATATCCTTTTATTGCTAAAAATCTTATGTACTTTTCACAAATGGATTATTAGCCATTCAGGAATACAAATTTGAGTCCTGATGATTGTTCTGATGATCTGCTAATGGACTGCTTTTACAAGGCATTTTGACATCCTAACTGGAAATTTCTGTTTCAGGGAAGAATTTTACATTTAGTGTTACCATTTAGATGTCATGGTATTTAACTGGTGAGAAACTATTATGATAAATGTAAACCTGTATTATTTTTGAACTTTAATAGGCCAGTGAGTTCTGGATAGAACATAAAGAAGTTATAATGTTTTTCTCAAAGGGTCAAGTTGCTTTTTAAGTTACTTGTCTTTGGTTATATAGATTTTTCTGGAAGGAAGTTGCTACAAAATTTTTCATTTTTTAATAACCTGATCCAAATTTCTCCAAAAGATGAGGGATTAGGGTGATCTGCCCAAAGCATCGCTGCCTCCCATGTTGGAAGAGCGAAACTACCGAATCTCATTGCTGAGAATGGCAGCTACGTTATTGTGCCATTAACAGGGAAAGGGAGACCTCCTTTCCTGAAGAACCTTGACTTTCAGTCCTGACTCTGGGCGGCCTTCATTATCAAATGGGTTGTTAAAACTTCATCAGCCAAAGACTACCAGGAACAAGCCTGTAGACTGACAAAATAAAATGTATTGCCTTGCAAGAAGAGAGGGTGCTTCAGAGGAGTGCCACTAGCAAAGCAGGGGGGCGAGGCATCTTTTGTAATTTGGGGTCCCATTGAAGGATTTTGAAGATAATCTAAGGGAAGGGTAGATCAATTTTGGATTAGTTGTTGTTTTGAGGTGGGATTAGGAAACAGGGAATTAACTAAGAATTGGGTGCTGTCATGAGGTGAAGGCGGCTGAGAAATTGAGAATCCCTAGTAATACACGAAAACAGCAAGCGGTCTAGGGCATCACTGGTCAGTAATCAGCCAAAGAGAGGGTCGTTATGGTAATGTGTTATACAACTGCTGCATGACCTTGGCAGAAACAGTGTTTTCGATCAATTTTGCAGCTGGCTTTATCTGTGTCTGTTCTCCCAGCCCAAATTTAGTGGCAGGGCTTCTTTTCTCATTTCACCCCAAGCTGATTGTCCTTCTTCCCATTCCAAACAGATTTTAACTCTTTAGGGTCCTGGACTATAAATGCTCCTGATTATTCACCAGGATATATTTTACCTCTGGTACTTAGCCAACTGTAAATCTGAGGCTCATTCTGATTTAATAGAAGTCTCTAGAGCCCTGGCCGGTGTGACTCAGTAGGTTGAGCATCATCCTGCAAAGCAAAAGGGTACCATTTTGATCCCTGGTCAGGGCACATGACTAGATTGCAGGCCCAGTCCCCAGTTGGGGCACCTGTGAGAGGCAACCATTGATGTTTCTCTCACACATTGATGTTTCACTCCCTTTCTTTCTCCCTCCTTTCCCCTCTTTCTAAAAATAAATAAATAAAATCTTTAAAAAGAGAGAGATTTCTAGAGCAAACATCAAGCAACCCTAAAAAGCTGAGGCAAAGCCATGTGGCTTCACTAACAGGTTCCAGTTTAGGATATTAATAACTTCGCCAAAGGCCCACCACTGTGACTTTTAATGGTGCCACCCCCCTCACTAATAGTCTTTCCAGATTAGAAAACCCTCCTCTAAAAGCTTAATGGTTCCTCATTGAAAATAGCACTGTATTTGAAGCTCATCATGATTTGATTTTGTTCTGCCTTCCCATTCCCTTCTCAATCTTTCCATGTAATTTGCATTTGAACCACACTAGATGGACCATTGTACTTTCCTGTCTCCATGCCTTTGCTTACACTTTCCTTCATCCTGCAGGAATCTTTTGTCCTTACCAAAATCCTATTATCACTTGCCTGATGCAAGAACTTTTCTCCCAAAGCCACTCTTGAATCACCCTGCTGACAGTACTAGGTGCTTCTTTCACACTCCTATAGCACTTTGCTTGTTACTCTGTTCAGCATTGCTTTTGCTCTGTCTCCCACACACACAGTGGTTTTTTAGAGTTATCTTTGATATTTAAAAAAATGTTTGTTTTACCTACTCTCTATGTCCTAGGGCAAGTTCTTAACCTCATGTTCATGACTTCATTGTCGTCCTCTGGAGGTGTGGGAAGGTGGGACACTTTGTGAAACTTCATATATAAACATGTGTGTACAAATTTATATAATTGTGTGTGCATGTGCACTTTATTAAGAAGAGGGGCCACAACTTTCCTTAGATGCTAAAAGAGATGTGTAACCCACAAGAGGTTAAAAACAACTATTAGAATATTAGATTATTGCGGGATTGGCACTCTGCCACTCAAACAGATGAGGGAGATGAATATAAGCAACCAAGAAATCATGAATGTGCATCAAATGTGGGTGCTTAGGCACGATACCCAGATGGGCAGGTGGAGAACACCATCCACCCAAAGCTGCCAAGGGCTATTAGCCAGTACCGATTAAACTCTAGATTGCACTTGCACTCACTTTTGGAAATTGCAGTAAAACCCAGTCCTTCCTAGTCATGGCACAGAAGCACAGTAGTTGGCTGAGTTTGTCCACATAAATGCCCTGACTGTGCCTTTGTTGAGAAGCCAAGTTGGCAGTGGCAGCCATGCTACTTGTCCTTGTCTATTTTTTTCAATTCTCAGATAGGTATTAGTTGATTAATAATCATGGTTCCATCAGTCATAGGACCATGGAGTAGACTAGACTTGTGGAAGGAAAAAAATAGTGCATGACATATATCTTCTCACCAACCTTACTGTAAGTAGAAAAACCATCCAAAAGATTACATGATGCCATAACTCCCTAAGTATATGGGTAGCAATACAAATAGTTGTGTTTATCATGAATGATAGAACTAGATGATTTCACCTTCAGGATAAAGAATAGATATAGATAGACCCTTGATTATGCTTCCTAACTTCCCATGCTAAAATGGCTCACGATTTTCAGAATGTCTTTTTCTGATAGTTCTCTCTTTCCATGCCTTTTAAAAAATTATGCTTTATTGATTATGCTGTTACAGTAGTCCCAATTTCTTTTACCTTTGTTCCCCTCCACCCACCAACCCCCTTACTTCCAGTTGTTCCCCTCCTTAGTCCATGCCCATTAGTTGTGCATATAGTTCTTCTTGACACCTTCCTGTCTACTCCACTCCCTCCTACTATGCTTCTTAATTCCTGTACCATCTCCCCCCCTTTCCTCTCTTCCCCCCTCCCCACTGGCCTCCCCCCAATATGTTCCCCATACTATAATTCTTTTTCCACTCTCATTGCTTACTTAGTTTGCCTTTGTTTCAGTTCCCTAGCTTCAGTTGTTGGTTGTGATACAGTTTTCATTTTAATGTTCATAGTTTTGATCCTCCTTCTCCTAAAAAGTCCCTTTAACATTTCATATAACAGTGGTTTGGATCCGATGAACTCCTTCAGTTTTACTTTGTCCTGGAAACACTCTCTGGTTCTATTCTGAATGTCAGCTTTGCTGGATAGAGTAATCGTAGTTGTAGGTTTTTGCTTTTCATTACTTTGAATATTTCTTGCCAGTCCCTTCTTGCCTGCAGAGTTTCTTTTGAGAAATCAGCTGATAGTCTTACTGGGACCCCTTTGTACATAATTCTCTTCTTCTCTCTTGATGCTTTTAAGATTCTCTCTTGATCCTTAATTTTTGGCATTTTGATTATAATGTATCTTGGAGTGGTTCTCCCTGGGTCCAGTTTTTTTGGAACTCTCTGTGCTTCCTGGACCTGTAAGTCTATTTCCTTCCCCAAGTTAGGGAAGTTCTGCTTCATTATTTTTTCACATAATTTTTCAATTTCTAGTTCTTCTTCACCTTCTGGCAACCCTATGATTTGGATGTTGGCCCACTTATAGCTGTCCCATAGGTTTCTGAGCCTCTCCTCATTTTCCTCACTTTTTGTTTCCTCTTTCTGCACTGGTTGACTGTTTCTTCCTTCCCTATGTTCAGATTTGTTGATTTGATCCCCGGTTTTCTTTCCCTCACCACTAGTTTCATATGTGTTTTCATTCATTTCAGCAGGGCTAGCCTTCATTCCTTCCCCATCTTGTTTAAGATCTGCTGTTAGGTCTGTAAGCATTCATATAACCAAAGCTCTGAACTGTACCTCAGAAAGATTTCCTATCTGCTGCTTTGTTAGATTAGATATTTGCTGTCTGGTCAGCTGCGTCACCAGGATCTCTACCATGATCTCTGCCATCCTGACAGTTTTGTGTTTACCTTTGCTTCCTGGGTGAGGCTGTCACACCTCCTACACTATAGGGGGCAGAGCCCCGTGCACTCATCACAACCAGATGACCCTTCTCACCGCACTGTGGCGTTCTGTGTGGGGGCGAGGGTCCAAGATGGATTCCTGCCATTCACTCTCCGCTGAGAGACTGGGAACCTCCTCCTCCATCCCCACACCCTCTGGCCCTCACAGTCTGAGGCAATGGGGGTCTGCCTTCCCTGGTGTTGGAATTGTGGGCTGACGGGTTTGGTCTGCAGACAGGGGTGCTGCACAGGCGCTTCTCACCTCCCCTTAAATACGGGTGCCTGTGCTTACCGCAGTCCTGCTGCCATCACTGCAGCTGCCACCGTTAGCACAGCTTGACCTCTCTGCCCTGGCTTCTCCCCTCCTACCTGTCCAGATGAGCACCACTTCTTCATAACTTCATATGTTGGACTTCCATTTAGCTTTATTTTCTGGAACTTCTGGTTATTTCTGGTTTTGTGGTAGTTGTAGTCCTTCTTAGTTATGGAGGGAGACAGAGTGTGTCAATCTAGGCCTCCATCTTGGCTGGAAGTTCTCTTCCCATGCCTTTTGAAGAAAATTCTCTTTGGTATTGATTTGACTGAAAAAAAACTAATTAACTCATTTAAAAAAAGCATGAAAAATATGTACACTTTCAATTGTCATGTGCATTCATGTGCCCGCCCACTAATTCTTTTTGGCACCTGTTCAGATTATTTCCTACAAATTGCTTTCTATCACAAGGATATGATAAGAGAGCAACATTACGCAACTCAATTACCCGACTACAGGAGGTAAAACTCAACATACTTCCTCTTCCCCTAAAGTGAATAGTTATCTGTATTATTTCTTTCTTTTTAAACAAACCAAGTGACAAACATCCTACTACATAAAATGCACTATGAAAATAAAAGATAATTATCTCAAAAATAATTGTCACTGCCTTCCAACTAGTTATGCGTGAACTGAGCAGTTTATTTCTTAATCTGAAAGGCAATAAAACAGGCATATAGACAAATCAACCCCAACCATTGAGTTCCTTTAGCGGTAGAGGCTATATACTATATCAGTAATTTTAAAACTTGAGAGTACATTAGAATCTCTTGGAAGTCTTTTTAAAATGCAGATAGCTGGGCTTCACCCTCTGGTTTCCAATATAAGAGATCTAAGGTGGAGCTGGAGAATATGGAACTTCTCACAAGTTCCCAGGCGATGTTGATGTTGGTGTGGGGGCAACACTTCAATAACCGCTGACTAGATCTCTAAGGTCCTAAGGTGTTTGCAATTGATTCAGAAACTGGGACATAACACATTTAAAAATACTTAGCAATACAAAATAACACAAGGGCCCAAAATAAGCTACAATGTGTCTAAGTGCAGTGGTGAGAGAGAACTCTGGGCTGTTAGGATTTGAGCTACCTGGTAAGCGTGGATATAATTAAGGTCATCCGAGTGGAAGATGGAGGGCATTCTGGAAGGGTAAATGAACCAAGTTAGTAGTTAGAACTAAAACTGGAGAGGCAGGTAGGGACCACTTTATGAAGGGCTTAAAATGACATCCTGTAAGGAGTTCAGATTTTATGCAGCAGGTAATAGTTCTTCCAGCCACACATTATCTCCTGTGGCATGCAAGCACAGAGGTTTACCTCCAGATTATGGCAAACATTTTAACCTTCCCAAAGTACTGTTCAGTTGAGGTGAGGGAGGAGACGGGAGGTTTTAGTGTCTCACTGGTGTTTGATAAGATACCACTTTAGACTGGGAGGTGGTTTATTCACTACATTGGGTCAGTTTATTTTTCCTAGGTTACAGGATGCGAAAGATGGCAACTTTTCTGGTTGTCTCCTGAAATCCCAAGTAAAACTTGTTTGGGTCTGAGTCTAGGTTGCTGACAGGAATAGGAAAAACCTTGGCTCGCTGGGGCAACATTGGCTTTTGTCCCATAGAGGGTCTTAAGTGAGCAAGACCATTAACTAGAATCCAGTGCTTTTCCATCTTTAAGGTGCACATGCAGAAGTCACCTGGAGATGCTGTTAAAACGCTGATTCAGATTCAGCAGGCCTAAGACTGTGCATTTCTAACAGGCACCGACAGGGTGCTGATGCCGCCAACTGCACTTTGAAGCAAGATACCAGGAGGACATTCAGAGCGTCTTATGGGGAAGAGAGTCCGGCTGGGCATCTCCCCTTAAAGAAAGAGAGTAAATGCAATCCTTAAAGGAAGGCTCCTGTCCAGTCCCGCGGGAGAGGGAGCCGGTGAGGGTGTGGGGCCAAAGGGAAGGTCGGCCTGGGCAGAGCTGGGAAGGTGGCACGGGGGCAGCGTCGGGTGGGCGGAGGCGCCCAGGTGCTTCAGGTACGAGCGTTCAGGTTCCAGGAGGTCCGGCCGGGCTCGCAGCCTCGATCCGGGCGCATCCCCTCCCGCCCGCGCCGCAATTTCTGGTCTTTCGGCCCTCGGCGGCTCCCATCGCGGCTCTCGGGCGCGAAGCGGGACGGCGCGGGCGGCAGCCGGTCACTACTGGGCGCGGGCTGATCCTCGCCCCCGGCGGCCCCGGCGCTCGGGCTCCCGGAAGCGGAAAAGGAGCGCGGCACTGCCTGGGCGGCGGAGGGCCTGGAGGAGGAGGAGGCGGAGGAGGTGGAGCTGGAGCTGGAGGAGCCGCCGGCGGCCGCGAGAGCGACGGCGGCGAGAGGAGAGCCTGCCGGCGCCGGTGAGTGCGAACAGGCGCGGGGCCGAGGGGGCCGCCCTCCTTCCCGGGCCCCCCGCCCGCCGCCCCTGGGCGCCCGGCCGCCCGCACCTGGCTGTACTCCCGCCCCGCGCCCTGCCCCCTCCCTGCACCTGCCTCCCGCTCCCGCGCCGAGCCCCGGTCCTCTGGGTGCCCTGCTCGCCCCTGGCCTGGCCTTCCTCAGGGCATCTCCAGCCGGCGCTGCAACAGCCCGCCAGGTGCTCCTCCCATTAACTGGTGGTGAGTGGGCTCCTGCTCTAGTCGAGGTGATTTTGATACGGTTGTTCCTTCCTTCTTTCTTTTTTTAAAAAATGTATGAAATCTGTGCCGTAAGTTTCTCGTCTGTGAACTCTGTTTACCTCTCTGTACCCCGGATCTCAGACCTGCGCAGGGATTTCGGATTCATGCTGCCACAGCCTTTCATTCATTTCCAGGTCGCTGGTGTGAGGCTGCAGATGATCAGCAGGAGGAGAAAGAGTTTTCACTCCTTTATTGACCTGCCTCCTTCCCTTAGAGTCTAGAGTGGTTTTGAGAAAATGGCTTATAAATGGCAGCAGTTTGCACTGGTCACCATTCACTGTAATAAGTCGCTGGGTTTTAACTGGAGAGTCCATTCAAAGTTGTGGTCTTTCTCAAGCTATAGTTGGGTCACGTTTTATGATCCCTTGTGAGTCAGCGGAGGATGTCTGTATCTCTAGGGCTGAGAGAACCTGACCAGTTATTACTTGAAAATATTGTACTATAGTGGTCCATAAAAGTACAAGTGGGAAAAAAAATCAAGGTCATTGTGGGCAGGTAATAAATCATAGTGTAAAGTTACAGTCTAAAGTATAGAGGACTAATAATAATTAAGTGTGAGTGAGAAATGTGTCAAATGGGTCCTCAGCCTAGTATGCTAATATGTATACTGCAAAACTTCACTAACTTCCTTGTGGAGGTAGTAATAATGATGACGATAAGGTGGTATGTGCCATCCCTCGACTAAAATGCTTTTTGTGTATTATCTTAAATTCTACCAACCTTTTAGATTTGATTTATTTTAAATACAAAACCCAGAGAGGTGCCTTATTTTGCTTAGTTATGTCTTAATGTCAAAAAGATTTTTGAAGATGAGATTAAATGAGAACTCAGAAAGAGGGGACCAAATGACATTGGATTTTGTGGATTTTAGTCCCACTGCTTTCACAGTCTATCTGTGGGGTCATGGGTAGGTCAGCGACCCATGCTGGTTTCTCATCCATACAACTAGGGAGTCAGGCTGCATTCTTTAAGACTTATTCACTTTTCCATGCTTACTTGGCATATGTATGTTTGTGAAGAACTTAAGACCCTTTAACTTGTTAAACGTACATTTAAGACATTTTCTTTGAGAAATATTAGTAAAATTATATCAAAATCTAAGTAAAAAATGTGTAATTCCATACTTTCGGAATTGTGTTTGGTGTAGTATTGTACTATTCCAGAATTCCTCATTTTGGATTTAAAGCAATAAGGTTATATTTGGTCCTCTCAAACTGTTGTGATTTCTGTTAAGCTTAACATACTTTAGGAGTTTTTCTAACTTTGAAGTTAGAAGTTACAGTAGTTGAAGTATATGAGACAGACCAAATAAAAATGGTGATAATTGTGTTACATTCCCTATCTCTAGGTTATTATTTCATTAAAGTAATTGAAGCATTTTAAAATGCATACACATACCATTAGCTTAGCAGGTAGGTTCTAAAACAAGATAATCAGTGAATCATAAAATTTTTACTTATTTGCCCACTGCCTGATGTCTTTAATTCATAGGGACTGATTCAGAACTTTTGAAAAGAGGATGGATAAAATAATGCCATGTATTACTGAAGAAATGAATTGAAAAGTCTACTTAGGTCTCCATGGAGCTTTTTTCCTGGCACTGTGATTGTGAGTCAAAATCCTTTTCAGCTTAGAAGGCCACATAGTGGTGGTATCAGTATTACCAGGATAACAAGGAAGACAGAGGAAAAATTATAATTTATTACCAGAAAGTTGTTCCCTAAGCTCAGTTTTACTTTTATATTAAAGAATCAAGACATTTTATTTAGTAAACTATTCGGGCTCAGATTCAACTTTTAAAATGCATTACCTATAAAAAAGACATTTTAGCATTTAGTAGAATAATCAGTGCATTCATACTGCTTAAGTTGAAAATGTTTGAACTATTTTGAATCAGTAAAAAATATAGATGAAAAACAAGAATGGAAAACCACCAGACTTTCTTATTGTTAGAATAGTGATTTCTCGGTTAAGAATCATTGATAAATTGAGTTAGCCTAGTTTAAGAAGCCCACCTTCATAGACATGAAGTAGCACTGCTCACATTTTCACAAAATCTTCCTGCAGAACTCAACTATTGAATCAGATTTCCTTATTTAAATTACGCATTTTTCATTAGCTCCTAAAATCAGGTCATGATTTTCTTCCATGTTTCATTCCATAAGTCACCAGGTCTCTTGTTTTTACCTGAAATAAATGTAGTTTGCAGGCTTCAGTTCAGTTCTCTCTATTTGAGATCACCTCTCTATTTTGGGGGTCTCTGCTTGAAGAGACCTCATGCCAACCTCACTACATGCTTGTAGTATGATGTTAGCTGAAAGACTGTACCATTTGAGGTTTCTCATCTCTGACAAGAAGTTCTCAGACTTTAGTGTTAGAGAAAGTAGGTAACTGGAGTATGATTGAATTGTGTCACTACTTTAATGATGGGGACCCAGAATCATTTTTCATTCTGGAGTTTGTAAGACTAGAAGTAGAATTCATCTTTAAGTTTCCCTTCCTCTCCACTCTTCCACTCTCTTTTAAAGTTGTAATTTATGGATGTGCTTGTCATTTGCCAGGCATTTTTTCTTCTAAGTACAACAACCCCGTGAGTTAATATTTTTTTATCAACATTTTACAGATGGTTAAACTGAAGCTTGAAAAGAAACTGAAGAGGCTGTGTCATAATTTGAATGTGGCTCTCTTTTTACTCTCTGTACAAAATTGATTTCCTACTCTATTGAAGTAAACAGTACTGATGTGATAATCAAAAATTAAATACCTCATTGGCTAATTATTAAGGATATTTTAGGTAGAATTATTTAACTTAACCAGTTTTTAGAGTAGGTAAATTCAGAAGTTAAATAGCTGTATAAACATATATTTAAAGGTATATAGCTGTAACTTTGTTTTTAGAACTTACTTTAAGCTGCAATTATAGGTATACATTTTATATATTCATATATATTTTAACCATTTTCTTTTGGCCCTGTGGGGAAACCTTTTTTTTTTATGTGCTCTATATAATTGTTGATTGTATTCTTTTAGACATAGCGATGTTAAAAATATTTAGTTACATTTTATAGTTATGAAAGTTTGGGGTATTCTTTGTTATCCTAAAATTTCTCAGATTTTTAAGGTTAACATAGCTTTTATCCCATGTAGAGGAGGTTTGACTCCACAGTGGTTGTGATGTTGTTGAACTAGATGAAATATTAATCTCATTTTGTATATTATGGCTGCAGTGTAGCTCTAATAACTATAAGAGTAAAGTAGGATTTCTTTCTTGACTTTAAGCCAGTGAGTGACTGGAGTTGGGCTCATGGATGGTTGACCTGTGCTATTACCTAATAATGTAACTGACAGAAACTGCTGTGCTGAAATGTGGGAAGCCACCGCAGTTGTGGTCTTCACAGCGTCATTGACCTTGGCCATGTTTCAGAACATTTTGATGTACCGCATTTAATTCTGTCTTGAGACTTTTTTCTGGAAGATTAATTCATTCCTTTCCCATTAGACCAGCAGCTCCTTTACTTGGTGATTCCATATTTTGTCTTAAAGAAACAAAGGTACAACCAAGGAGACAACTTTAAACTAGCTTAGAAAGTTAGGGTACAGATAAGTTACATTTGATAATCTAACAGTCGTGGACCATAGAAAAGTTGACCCTGGGAGAAAATAGTTTTTAAAAAATTCTCTAAGGGGAATGGAAATGTAATGATAATTATTTTGATGTATTTTTTACATCCTCAGTAGTAACAGTTTCTCATTGCTGTGATAAGCAGTATACTGAACAAAGTCATGACTTGTCCTTTATTTCCGTCATGGACAGTGGTACCACCCTTCACCAGCTCCCTAACCCAAAACTTGGGAACCATCCTAGCATGTGCTCCTTGCTTTCAGTTGTTTACCAACTCCTATAAATTTACTTATTAAGTTCTTAATTTTCATTTTTTTAGCATGCCTCCTATCTTAAGTGTTCCTTCCTCACCGCCTCCCCTTATAAGTTACCACTTGGGGGTGCTTACTGAGTGCCCTTATATCTCACGTGGGATGTCAGTAAGCCTATCTAATTTCATTTAGTCAGTCTTGGGGCCTTATCCATCCACCTAAGTCCATTCTTTAAAGTGTTGCTCTGTTTTCCAAAGTGCA
Source organism: Furipterus horrens (assembly GCF_987537825.1). Taxonomy (NCBI): domain Eukaryota; kingdom Metazoa; phylum Chordata; class Mammalia; order Chiroptera; family Furipteridae; genus Furipterus; species Furipterus horrens. The sequence goes on from NW_028327174.1 coordinate 141,133,475, forward strand.
AGTTTCATCATGGCATTTTATGACTGAAACCTGCAGTGGCTTCCACTGTGTTCAGGGTGAAATCCAAACTCATGGACATGGCTTAATAGTGTTTTTCATTTTTAGTCATTTTCTGCTTGTCGGTCACGAAATAACATCAGAATGTATTGCACACTAATGGTAAATATTTCATTAAACTTTTCAGTTTGTATTTCATACATGCAATATATACTTATATATTTGTGTGTATTAGCAACACTATAAAATACATTTTTTGAGTTGATTGTGGTCAGAAGGATAGAAATGCTTTATCTCATCCTTCAATATGCAATGACTTTTGTCATTTCAGCTTAATTGGATTTTCTGCCTGCTTTTATACCTTTGCTTATTTGCCCCTTGTTCTGAAGAGCCTCCATTCTTCATTTAGCTAAGTCACAGATTCACTCTCTCCAGAAATCTTTTCCTGATGGTAGTTTACCATAGGAAATACATTTTGGCCCTGGCTGGTGTGGCTCAGGGAATTGAGTGCTGGCCTACGAACCAAAGGGGTCACTGGTTCAATTCCCAGTCAGGGCACATGCCTGTGTTGTGGGCCAGGTCCCCAGTTAGGGGTGTATGAGAGGCAACTACACATTGATGTTTCTCTCCCTCTTTCTCCCTTTCTTCCTCTCTCTCTAAAAATAAATAAAATATTAAAAAAGTAGAAGAAATACGTTTTGTGTTGCAGCCTAGTACACACATAAATTTTCTTATAAGTGACAAAAGATCCATGAAACAATATCCTTTCTATATGAGATGATTTCTTCCCCCCTTACCTTGTCTTATGTGGTATTGATGTTAATCTGTTTACTAGTCTTTCTCCACTTAGGATAGAGCCCCTCTCTGGTATTATGTCCATTACCAAAGCACATACATAGTCAATAGGTGTTGATTAAATAAATGAAATATTGAATCAGTGTGTGCTATCTAGAACTCTTCAGTGTTAACCATTTAAGCTTGAATTGTAGAAACTAACTTTTCTGGTTGTTTTTCTTATGGTTTATAACAGAAGTATAAGTTTTTTCCTTACAACATTTAAAAGTAAAACTTGCTTTTATTTTTAAACTCTTAATTTTATGTTCATCAATTATTATGAGATCATTCTAGCCGCACGTTATGATAGACATTACATTGCATTTTGTTCCATCAGTGATCTCAGAATCGATTGTCATTTTGTGATTTGTGTCAGGAAGTTTGATGAAGCTCAAATGTTGGGCACATAGTGCTGATTTGCTTTTGTGGGAACTGAGTGGTTTCAAAAGAGAGAACTTTCACGTATAATAGTAATCAAATGTACATTTTTAAAGGGTGATGTGGGATATGAAAGCACCGAATCAGGTGGAGCTGAATCATCTTTCTGAACTTAAAACTTTGTCATTGACATTTTCATGGTTACATTATTTAGCTGCTTACAGTTTTTATCTTTGTGAGAGATAATTATTTGTTAAACCATTAATAGATTCTTGTGGAAAATTGTTATTGAAGAGAGATACATTTGCTGGAATGCAATTTAAAAAAGAAGAATGAATCAAGATAAAATCTCTAAATGAAAGTACCATCACATCACAGTGAATTTGCAAGTGGTAAGTCTGTATTTAATTTTCCATGGGAATAAGTTTTTGAATTATGTGTCACAGTGTCCTTAATTCTTATGTTTAGTTAGTTGTATTTAATAATTGTTCCTTCGCAGAAAGAATTGTAGCTACTTTATTTAAAATTATTAATGTTAAATTTTAACTAAATATTTTCTTAAATAAGTCTCTTTTTAATAGAGAAATATAACCTGTAAGTAATACAAATTTCAGAAACATCTTTCTGGATTATAAATCTTATGTGGATTTATAGCTGATGCTTCTGCATTGCATTTTTTAAAATATTAATTTAAAAATATTTAAAGTAAGGATAACATACAGTGATAGAGAGAAGCTTAAATTAAACATTAAAGAAGATAAGGTTGTAGTGTCTAATCAGCCCCTATGCTATCTTTATTTTTCAATTGGCTGAAAAGAATTTAGAACTATATATGTTTACTATTAAACTTCTAAGGACACATTAATACATCCATGCAATGTGAAAGTCTGCCTTCTCATTGCTCTTTCCTTTCTCAGCCCAGTGATAACCACTCTTAACAGTTCTGCAGGTATGTTCTTTCAGTTTTTTTCCTATTCATATACAGAAATTACTTATACTTTTCTTCTAACAAAAAACAGAATCATGTTATACACTTTTTTTTATAACTTGCTTTCCCCTCCAACATTTAATTATAAAAAATATTTTAACTGGAGAGTAGAAAGAATTACAAGTATACAGTATAATATCTGAATATCCATCACCTATGTTTACAACTAATATTTTGCTGAACTTCATCACATACTCATCCATCCCTCTGTCCATCTATCGGTCCACTTTATTTTATTTTATTTAATTTGGATCCTGTTCAAAGTAAATTGCAGGCATCAGTACACTTCCTTCCCTCTGTCCCCAATACTTCAGTATACATATTATTAACCGGAGTTCAGTGTCTGTTTACAGGGTTTTTTAAAAGGTAAATTAACATACCATCAAATGCAACAATCTTAAGTGTGTTGGCTGAGTTTTGACAGTTCATAACCTATGTATCTCAGACTCATATCAAGACAGAGGTGTTTATCAGCACCACAGGAATTCCCTTATGCTCTTTCCTAGTTTATCTTTTTCCACCTCTCCTTTCAGAAAACCACTGATAAGACCCTCCCCTGCCCCCATTCCCCAATAGATTTTGCCTGTGTAACCTTTTTTTTTCACTCCACACTGTAGGTGGGTAGCCATATGGAGGTCTAGATCTAACTCTTCCCCCTACTTTTTTTCTTCTAAAATTGCAGTGACTTGGAAATAGTTTGCACTATGGATATTATAATTTATTTACTTGTTACTCTCCCTCTACATCAGTGGTTCTTAACCTTCCTAATGCCGCGACCCTTTAATACAGTTCCCCATGTTGTGGTGACCCCCAGCCATAACTAAAGCATATTGATTAGTCACAAAAAAATATGTAATTATATATGTGTTTTCCAATGGTCTTAGGCGACCCCTGTGAAAGGGTCGTTCGACCCCCAAAGGGGTCGTGACCCACAGGTTGAGAACTGCTGTTCTACATGGACATTGAGATTGTGACATATTTTTGTGATTCCAAAAGTGCTCTATTCTCTGGCTGGTGTGGCTCAATTGGTTGGAGCGTCATAACTGAAAAATTGTGTGTTCTATTCCTGGTCGGGGCATATACCTAGGTTGTGGGTTTGATCCCACATCCAAGCGTGTGTGATCCCCAGTCTGGGCGTGTACAGGAGGTGACAGATCAATGCTTCTCTCTCACATCAGTATTTCTCTTTCTTCCTTCCTCTCTCTCTCTAAAAGCAATGAAAAAATGTCCTTGGGTGAGGAAAAACAAGTTCTGTATAGAGCATCCTTGTAGGTGTATATATACCTGTACACTGTAATGAGTATTTTTTAGGTATTACTAGAAATAAAACTGCTAGCTCAAAGAGTTTGGCATTTTAATAGATACTGTCAAATTGCCTTCCAAATGATTGTATCAGTTTATATGCATACCAGTGTGTTTTTTTTGTCTGTCCTCTCAACATTGGATATCATCTGTCTTTCTAAAATTTTGTCAATACAGGTGATGAAAAAAATACCTAGTTATTTCACATTTTCTTAATTACTGGTGATTAGCCATTGGGTTTTTTTCTTCTTTGAATTGCCTGTTTCTTTGTATGCTGCTTATTAGTTATATGGTATTATTTTCCAGGGATGCTTTGTCTTTTAACTTTGTTTTTGGTGTATCTTGGGCTTCAGAACTTTTTCCTTTATGTGGTCAAACTTGGCCTATAGGCCTACCTCATTCCAAGATTATAAAACCACTTGCTATTTTCTTCTACTAGTTTTGGTTTTTATTTAGAATTTAGAAGAGGAAGAGAAATCATTGTGAACTGAGTTGCCCGGAAAATTTTTATGTGGAGAGTGAGATTCAAATTGACCTTGAAGTATGAATTGAATTTAGAGTAAGCAAAATGTTAAGAACATTTCAGATAGGAGAAATGGGAGATGGAATATATTTTCCATATTCATGGAATAGTAATAAGACCACTGGCTGAGGTGGAGAGTCAGATAAAACTGTAAGTTTAGAGATATATGTTTCACTAGATTTCTCATAAATTATTTTGGCTTTTATCATTTTCTGAAATCTGCATTCTGATATTATAGTTCTATGTCACTTTCTTTTTATAGTGACTTGAGTATTCTTCCTGAGGAAAATGTGAGATGAAATTTAGCTTCCCAAAAAGGCAAAAAGGAAAGGTGGGTTTCCTATCAGAATAGTTTGAACATTGTAAATATTTATGCAGTCCAGTTTATTAGAGTTGAATTATAATTTCTTTTAAAAAAAGTTTGTGCTGTAGTAATTTGCATCATTAATGAAGTTAGTCACAGCACTCAAGTATAGTTAGTTACCAGATAACAATCTTAAAAAATGTTGATGTACCAGTATGTCCACTAGTTACATCAAAGTTTGAGTTATGAGCTCACTATTTAATATACAAATTAATATGTTGGAATCTCTAGCTAATGAAAGTATTTTACAAATGTCACCCTTAAGACGGAGTAGCAGCATTGTGTTCAGTTCGGATGTTGCTCAGGATGTGTAATAGTTTCTGTTCATCCATAAGCCACGCCTGGTAGATGTTAACTGAGTGGAGTGATCCTGCAGCTCTGGTTTCTGGTTGTAATCTGGTTTGGCGCTCTTGGAAGACTACTGTTTTCTTCTCTACAATCCAATCTTAAGGGTTATGTGGCACTAATTTTCATTAATCAGGTATTTAAAAAAATATATTCAACATCTTATTTGTTTACTGTTTTATTTTACTATCCTTTGCTCACTTTTCCTTGGGGATGCTTGTTCTTTTAGAGTTTGTTGTCTGTTATGTTTGTATCCAGGAAAAATAGATACATTTTAACCTTACTTTTCACTATCTAATATTTTCTATTGTGAGGAATCTCTCTCTTTTAGTGATAAGAAAAATTATTCTCTAATACAGGAGATTTAAAATAAAAGTTTGAAATATGAATGAGTAATTGATCATTTTGCTACTTGTTTTGCTGGCTTGTTCTCCTGTTTCTAATATTAATAAATTTAGAAATAAGTAATGAAATTACTCTGTTCTGTGTAATTATTATAATTCATAATCTGTTGTTTAGTCCTAAATGGAACTGAAACATTAAAAGGAAGTACATGAAGTTAATAATATTGAATACGTTGAGAGACAGAGCCTTCTGTCATTTCTTTTAGCACTTGATGGTTGGCAAGAGTGTAAATATAAACAGTCTTTTTAATGTTTCTCTTTTTAACTGTGTAGATAGCTTATCATTTTTATTTGAGCGCCTTTATTTTTTAAAATAATACCTAGCAAGTTAATTAGCATAGTTTTATCCTCTGCGACTTTTCTCACTTAAATGATACTGATACGCATTTAAATTTTCTAAATAAATGGTGATGAAGTTCAACTTTTACTTCTTTTTAAAGACCTAGGTGCTATTTATATTTTAGATTTCATTGATAAGGACTAATTTAGACCATATCTGATTTAAACAGTTAAGTGGTGTTGCATTTGAGTTCCTGTCCTATTTTCTGCTGTCCCAACATTTGTAGGTTCTAGGGATGATAGCATAAGGGTATCCTTTTAAAATTAAATAATCCTTAATCTTTATTTTTCTTGTTCTGGTGGCTTTGTAGCTTCAAAGAACATTGTCAAGGCCTCTAAGAGATGGTATCCTGAGGCTCTTCAGCTAATGAGAAATTATTCTAAGAATGAAGTAGTTTGGAATATAAACTGAAAATGTGGGAGTCATCCTTGACTGTTTCCTTTGTGACCCCTAATATCCAATCAATTAGTAAAAGTACTGGTTTGATTCTAACTCTTTCTTCAGCTGACTCTTCTCCAAAACTAATTTTGGTTTTTGTCTTCTCTTACACTAACTGATCTTGCGTCTTCCTTTCCAGAGCTTCAGTAAGTTATTGAAAGTACAAATCTTATGTTAAACTCCTGCTTCAGTAGCTTTCTAATGCCTAAGAATGAAATCTAAGCATTCTAACATAGCATCTTTATGAATTTCATGGTATAGCCCCTTCTCACCACTCACTCTCCACTGAAAGATTTGTGATTTATGATGGCAATTTGTAATACCTCCTACAACTTTTACTTTTGTGTACCTCTTGCCTTTCTGTTTGCAGTATTGTCATTTTGCTTGGATAACTTTTACTCATCTTTTAAGACTAAACTCAGGTTTCAAGCCCTGTAGAGAGTCTTGTCCTGATTTAACTAGTCCCCATTTTTTGTGCCTCTGGTAATGACTTGTCTAGGTCTCTGGAACTTAACATATGATAATAAACCCATTTTATGACTCTTTTCCTCATTAGATTGTTAGTTTCTTTAAGCAAAGACCATGTCTATTCATCACTGTATCTACAGTTCCTAGCAAGTGACTGCTATGTAGTGGAGGTTCAATGAATATTTGTTGAACTGGGTTCAACTCATTGCTGAAGCTTCTGGATTAGTGATTCCTAGATACTATTCAGCTGTATCATATAATTGGGGAGCATTTTAAAACATTTTGTTGGTTTTTGAGCGTTGCTCCATAAAGAATTATGATTCAATAGATCTGGAATGGGGTCTGGGAATAATATTCTTAGAAAGATCCTCAATTGATTTTTGTTTGCTTACAGGTTTCAGAAACATCAGCCTAGTTTATTATTGCATTATTCCATTGTATTTTCTGTAAAGGAGCCCCTAGACCTTATATAATTATTGTGTAAGCTTATAAGTTGTATCTACGAAAGTATGGATTTTTTAAAGTTACTTTTTTGGCACCATAGGTATAGAAGTATCTTGAAGTGATTCATTGGGAGGCCTGTTAGCATTTTGTTAATGTTCAACTGAAAAAAAACCCCATTTAAACAGGAGTCTTCTTGAGTTGATAGTAATAAGATTAGTTGGACTTTATTCCATAAATTTAAATATTCTTGGGAATTTGTAATTTTCACTTTTTATTATGATTTTTCAAAATGACTTTTAAGCATTTTACTGTGGTTTAAAATAAACTAAATTGCACAAATCTTAAGTGTACAGCTCAGTGAATTTTTACATATGTATGTATCTATAGAATACTAACTAGGTCAAGAGATAGAACATTTCTACCCCCAAAAGGTTCCCCTGTGTCTCTTTATAGTTGATAAACACCCCTCCTACCACAAAATTACTACTATTTTGATGTGGATGATCATGAATCTCATGATTTAAACTAAAATATTTTATATATATATATATATATATATATATATATATATATACTTGGTAGATATGTGTACTTATTTTGGGTTTTTACCTAGAATTACTGGGTTAAGGACAGACTTGTATTTAACTTAAAATAGTGCTAATTTATATTTTGTAATAGGAATTTATAAATAAAATTGAAATTAAATTATTTGAAGCTTATGGTGAAATTTGAATATTGTGAAACCCCTCTTTGTTCTCCGAAGTGTTTTATTTTGTCAAAAATAAACAAAGAAGCCCTGGCTGGTATGGCTCAGTGTATTGAGGACTGGCCTACAAACCAAAAAGGCACTGGTTTGATTCCCGGTCAGGGCACATGCCTAGGTTGTGAGCTGGATCTTCAGTTGGGGGCCTGTGAGAGGCAGCCAATCCATGTTTCCCTCACATATTAGTGTTTCTCGCCCTCTCTTTTTTCCTCATTCCCCCTCTCTCTAAAAATAAATAAATAAAATCTTTAAAAAAATACAAAGATTATCCAATAAGTATCATTTTATAGTTGCCAGTAGGTAATTTTGTTTTAGTCAAATAATTTTTTAATATAATTAACTTTTTCTTTTTTCTCTCTCCTTAGGATCATCTTTCCTTGTGGGTTAGCAGGCAATTGTAGGACCGCAAAATGGGTCTCCGGATTCACTTTGTTGTTGATCCACATGGTTGGTGCTGCATGGGTGTGATTGTCTTTGTCTGGTTATACAATATTGTTATAATTCCAAAAATTGTCCTCTTTCCTCACTATGAAGAAGGACATATTCCAGGCATATTAATAATAAGTAAGTTTCTAGGTCTTTATTTCTTTATATAATTAAAGATTTTTCCTCATTGTGAATGTTTTTGGAATATAGTGCTACTATGATAATCTTTCTTTTGATATTAATGCTATTAATACTAAATTATTTCTAAATTATAGAAGTTTTAAAACATAATGGATTTTAAAAAAAAATTTATACAGTAGTGCTAATTTGTGTGTGTATTTTTAATATTTCTGTTATGTTCTTATTGTAAATGTAGGAGTTTTAAGAATGAAGATGGTATACGTTAATGAGAAGTGAGATTTTTATGACATAAATATTATTGATTATGATGTTCATTATATCACTTTGAACTTCTACATAATATTTCCTGCTGTAGTTCATTGGTAATGGCTTGCTTATGATTAAGTTTGAAGTGACATATTTTATATGTACATGGATGGCATTTACAGTTTCCATGTACATTATGTCACCTTAACCTCACTAGAGCTGTGAGAAATACAATCTCTAATATACAAATGATAACACTGAACAATACCATGCAGTCAGTCCTAGAGTTAGCACTTGAATTAAATTTCCTGTTACAGGTGCAGTGCCCTCTTACCCCTGCCTCCAACAGAATGCCTATTTTCTATTCACTTAAAAGCTAGAATTATGATGAATGAATCTATCTTCTCTTACTGTTAAAACTTTAAAAGTTCTAGGTTCTTTATTTTCAAATTAAATATCTTAAGATATGTTGAAAGGACCAATTTAACATCACTAACTCAAAGTAATTTTGAAGATAGCCAGTTAGAGTTAATGAAAAAGCTTAATTGTAGAATATGTTTAAAAATGCTGATTTAATTTTTTCAAATACAGTATATGTAATTAAAAGGGAACCCATTCATTTATATCATTATAGGGAATCTCTGTAAATAAAGAATTTGATTATAGCAAGTTTATCAGTTATGCAAAATGACATTTAAAAGTGCTAAATTTAAGATAGTCCTCTTGGCAGTATTATTTGATGAATGAAATGAATTATTTAATTTTTCCGTCTTTTGAAAATTACAAGGGATAACCCCCAAAAAACTGGAATTACTTTCTGGAGGGCAGGCACCTTGTAATTCAGGCTCCCCTCTGCTAGGCAGAGCAGCAAAAAGAAAAAAAAATTTTAAAATGAGAACAGCATGCAGCATAAGAACATTGCATCATGGAAATATCATAAGGAGAAGAGAGCAAGCAAGGGATCGAGAACCTGTTTGTAGAAATAATGACAGAAAACTTCCCTAATCTGGTGAAGGAAAAGGACACACAGTCAAGGAAGCTTAGAGAGTCCAAACAAGTTGAACCCAAAGAGGCCTACACCAAGACACATCAAAATTAAAATGGCAAGGCTTAAAGACAAGGAGAGAATCCTAACAGCTGCAGGTAGTTACAAACAGAGGAGCACCAATTAGATTGTTATCTGATTTCTCAACAGAAACATATCAGACCAGAAGGGAGTGGCATGAAATATTCAAGGTGATGAAAAGCAAGCACCCACAACCAAAGCCACTTTACCCAGCATTTAAAATCGGAAGAGAAACAAGGAGTTTCCTAGATAAGAAGAAGCTAAAGAGGTTTGTTAACACCAAATTAGTACTGCAACAAATGGTAAAAGGCTTGTTTTAAGAAGCAGAAGAAAATAGAAAGAAAGAAAAGTCTAACAATAAAATGGCACTAAATACGTATGTGTCTGTCATTAATCACCTTAAATGTAAATGGCTTAAATGCTCCAACCAAAAGATGTAGGTTAGCTGAATGGATAAGAAAACAGGACCCATATATATGCTGCCTCCAAGAGACCCATCTCAGATCAGAAGATACACACAGACTAAAAGTAAATGGATTGAAAAAGATATTTCATGCCAATGGAAAGAGAAAGAAAGCTGGGGTAGCAGTACTTATATCCAAAGAAATAGACCTTAAAACCAAGGCTGTAGTAGGAGACAAATAAGAATACTACATAATGATAAAGGGAACAATCCAACAAGAGGATATAACCCTAGTAAATAAACATTTACACACTCAATGGAGGATCCCCTTAATATGTGAAGCAAATCTTAATGGCTGTAAAGGGAGAGAGTGACAGAAATACAGTCATAATTGGGGGGCTTAATACCCCATTGACTTGAATGGATAGCTCTTCCATACAGAAAATCAACCAAGAGCCAGCGGTCTTAACACACTTGATCAAATGAATTTAATTGATATCTTCAGAGCATTTCACCTCCAAACAGCAGAATACACATACTTTTCTAGTGCATGTGGAACATTTTCTAGGATAGACCACAAGTTAGGACAGAAAACAAGTCTCAATAAATTTAGGAGGATTGAAATCATATCAAGCATCTTTTTTGACCACCATACTGTGAAACTAAAAATCAGTCACAAGAAGAACATGGAAAAACATGCAAAGATGTGGAAGCTAAATAACATATTATTAAACAATGAATGAGTCAACAATGAGATCAAGGAAGAAATCAGAGGATACCTTGAAACAAATGAAAATGAGGATACAACAATCCAAAAATTAGGAAATCAATCCTAGAGGTAAATTCATAGCATTATGGGCCTATTTCAAAAAGCAAGAAAAGGCTCAAATTTCTCAAGATGGTGTAGGCAGACATGGCTTGCCTCTTTGCGCAACCACATCAAAATTACAACAAAACGTAGAACAGCCATCACTCTGAACTGTCAGAAATCGAGTTGAAGGGAAGTCTGACAACTATGAAATTAAATTACATCCATCCAGATGGGTAGGAGGGGCGCAGACACAGAACAAGCTGGTCACATACTCACGTGAGGTGGATAAATATTCAGGGACGATATCTCTGGAGTGAAGACTGCCAGCTGCACACCAGGCTCCCCAGCCCAGGATTCCAGCGCCAGGAAGATAAGTCCCCACAACTTCAGGGTGCAAAATCCAAAGGGGATTGAGTCAGTGGAAGAAACTCCTGAAACCCCAAGCAGTTCCACATGAAGAACCCACACATGGACTCATCTTCTCAGACTCATTCCCTCTGAGCTCCAGCACTGGGGTAGCAGCTTGAAAGTCACAAGTGGCATACGGGGAGAAACTGAAGTGTCTGGCCTGACGTTGAACAGAGGCCATTGTCCCTATTCTGAATCCTCCCCCAACAGGGCCACAAAACCAGCAAGCTGGTACCATATCTGAGAGTCCATCAACCTGGCTAACACTATTTGACACACCTAGGAGATCCTCAGAGACTCTGCCCCACTCAACTTACAGGCCCATGCATGCTTCTTTTCCATATGAATGGCTAGTCTGGGCTTATGCTTCTCAACTTCCTAAACACTCTCAAACAAGTAACAGCTGGCCTTGATGAGCCCCAGGCCCAGCACTAAGCAGCAGCCAGCCTAGAGTCACAGTTTGGCTTTGCCTGGGAATTTCCAAGCTTAGCACAAGTAACAGCCACCTCAGATTGCTCTTAAGCTTAGGCAGGGTGGCCCTGGGCAAAACACAGGTGGGGGTGGATCTTGCCTTGCACCGCTGGGGAAACCCCAGAGCCTGTGCACCCAGTGGGCAGCTACAGACCACATTAGAGCACCAGCACCCTGCCCCTGCACAGCTGATCCTCCCCGGAGGACAGAGGTTAGTGGTTGGTGGTCACAGCCAATCCTTGCAGATGACTGGCCTGGGTAAATTCCTCACATTGACCTGCCAAAAGCAATAAAGCCTCAACTTCCAGAGGAGGATGTACTCAGCCCACATGAAGGACACACCTTGAGTACCTAGCTTGGGTGATAGGAGTGGTTCTGCCACTGGACCCTACAGGACATCTACTACATTAGGCCACAATACCAAGACACCAAGTCAAAGCAGCTCTACCTAATACATAAAAACAAGTATAGGGAGGCTGCCAAAATGAGGATACAATGAAACATGGCCTAAATGAAAGAACAGGTCAAAACTCCAGAAAAAGAATTAAACAAAATGGAGATAAGCAATCTATCAGCAAAGTTTAAAACACTGGTTATAAGGATGCTCAAGGAACTTAATGAGCACCTCAACAGCATAAAAAAGATGCAGTAAGAAATGAAGCATACACTAATTGATAGTACAATTTATAGGAAAATAACAGTAGAGTGGATGAAGCTGAGAATCAAGTCAATGATTTGGAACCTAAAGAAGCAAAAAACAACCAATCAGAACAACAAGAAAAAAGAATACCCCAAAAGGGGGGATAGTATAAGCAGCCTCTGGGACAACTAGAAGAGGTCCAACATTTGCATCATAGGGGTTTCAGAAGGAGAAAAGAAAGAGTACGAAATTGGGAATCTATTTGAAAAAAATAATGAAAGAAGACATCCCAGATTTGGTGACAGAAATAGACATGCAAGTCCAGGAAGCACAGAGAGTCTCAAACAAGATGGATATAAAGAGGCCCACTCCAATACACATCATAATTAAAATGCCAAGGGTTAAAGATAAAGAGAGAATCTTAAAGACAGCAAGAGAAAAACAGTTAGTTACCTACAGGGAGTTCCCATAAGACTGTCAGCTAATTTCTCAAAAGAAACTTTTCAGGCTAGAAGGGACTTGGCAATAAATATTCAAAATCATGTAGAAGAAGGACCTAGAGCCACGATGGCTCTACCCAGCAGAGCTATCATTTAGAATCAAAGCACACATAAAGACAAGAAGAAACTAAAGGAGTTCATCAGCACCAAAACATTATTATATGAGATGTTAAAGGGGCATTAAGAAAAAGAAGTAGATCAAAACTATGAATAATAAAAGGGCAAAAAATTATATATATATATATATGTGTGTATATATATACACACATATATATATCAATTAAATCTAAAAGACTAAGCAAACAAGAAAGAATAAAGACAATCATGGATACAGAAAGCATTTTGATGGTTGCCACATGGGAGGGGGGTGGAGGGGAATAAGTGAGGAGGTGAGCAGATTAAGAAGTACAAATAGGTAGTTACAGAAGAGCCATGGGTATGTAAAATGCACTATAAGAAATGGAGTAGCCATGGAGTGTCCACATGATCCATGGACATGGACAATGGTGGGGGGATTGCATGAGGGAGTGGCAGCTCCTGGGTGGAGGGGGACAAAGGGGCAAAATCAGGACTACCGTAATAGTATAATCAGTAAAATATAATTTTTTAAAAACATCAGAAACCAATCTGGTTGATTTAAACATAGGAAGGGGAAAATATTAAGATTATTGGGTAGCACAGTGAATCACCTGGAAGGCCCAGAGGCTCTGCAATCAGAACCACAGTCACAAATCACACCACAGAATTGGTTAGCTGAGGCCACCACTGTTGCAGTTTCTGAAGTCTGGACTACATTCACTGCCTAAATGAGAAGAAACTAAATACTGCAGCCATGCTCTCTACTCTCAGAGAGAAGTCTTCTCTCTCCAATTATTTGTATCACTAGCTATGGACTAAATGTTTGGAGTAGATGTATCAGAATAACCAGACCTTGGTCACAGGTAGTGCCCTATCTGCAAAGGAGACTGGAAATGACTCTACTTTAAGTTTGCATTGGGAAATGTAGTGTCTGTCTCCTCCAAGATTCACAGAGTGGAGAAATCATTCAGCAGAAGAGGGTTCTATGTTGCGCAGCTGGGTGCTGGGGGGCGCTGGGTGTAAAGGGAGGGGGGATCAGGGCAGCTGTAATAACATAATAAAATATAATTAAAAATAAGTAATTAAAAAATATATAAAAAGTATAATTACATATATAATTATATAAAAATATAATTAAAAAAAATAAAAACAATCTAAATTTACACTTAAAGGAACATGAAAAAGAACAACACAGCCATGATTAGAAGGAAGGAAATGATAAAGATCAGAGGAGAAATAAACGGAATAGTCTAAGAAAAGATCAATGACTACAAGAGCTTGTTGTTTGAAAAGATAAACAAGATTGACAAACCATTAACCAGACACATCAGCAAAAACTCTCAGCAAAGTAGGATTAGAGAGATCATACCTAAACATAATAAAGGCCATATATGACAAACCCACTGCCATCATCGTACTCAATGGGCGAAACTATAGGTGTTCCCCTTAAAATTGGGAACAAGACAAGGCTGTCCACTTTCACCTCTGTTAATTCAACATAGTGCTAGAAGTTGTAGCCACAGGTATCACACAGGAAGAAGAAATAAAAAGCTTTCAAATTGGAAAGAAAGAAGTAAAACTGTCTTTATTTGCAGATGACAAGATACTGTACATAGAGAACCCCAAGATTCTTCCAAGAAACTACTAGAACTGATAAATGAATTCAGCAAAGTAGCAGGATACAAAATTAATATCTAGAAATCAGTTGCATTTTTGTATGCCAATAACAAACTAACAGGGAAATTAATAATCCCATTCACAATTGCTTACAAAAAATAAAATACCTAGGAATAAACCTAACCAAGGATGTAAAAGACCTGTAGTTGGAAAATTACGTCACTGAAGAAAGAAATTGAAGAAGATACAAATAAGTGGAAGTGCATACAGTGTTCATGGATAGGAAGAACTAACATCATTAAAATGACCATACTACACAAAGTAGTCTATGGATTCGACACAATTCCTATCAAGATTCCAATGATGTATTTTACAGAATCAGAACTAATATTTCAAAAATTTATATGGAGCCACAAAAGGCCCTGCAGAGCAACAGTGATCCTGAGAAAACAAAGTTGGATGAATAGTACTACCTAATAAAAACTATACTAAAGACCATACTAATCAAAACAGCATGGTACTGGCATAAAAACAGACACATAGATCAATGAAAGAGAATAGAGAGCCCAAAAAGAAACCGACATCTTTATAGTCAATTAATATTTGACAGAGGTTGCGAGCACATACAATAAGTTATTCAATAAATGGCATTGGGAAATTGGACAGATATGTGTGGAAAAATGAAACTAGACCACCTTCTTATACCACACACAAGAATAGATTCAAAATGGAACAAAGACTTAAATATTAGACCTGAAAACTTAAATCGTAGAAGAAAAAATAGGCAGTAAAATATTGGACATCGCTCCTAGCAATATTTTATCTGATATATATCTCCCCAGGCAAGGAAAACAAAATGAAAAATACACAAATGAAACTACATCAAACTAAAAAGTTTTTGCACAGCAAAGGAAACCATGAACAAAATATAAAGGCAACCCACAGAATGGGAGAACATATTGCTGATACATCTGATAAGGGGTTAATATCCAAAATTTATAAAGAACTTAAAGAACTCAACACCAAAGGAAAAAAACCCAATTAAAAATGGGCAAGACCCAAATAGCTAATTATCCAAAGAGGACATACAGATGGCTAATAGGCATATGAAGAGCTCAACATCACTAATCATTAGAGAAATGCAAATTAAAACCACAATGAGATATCATCTTACAGCTGTCAGAATAGCTATCATCAATAAATCAGCAAACAAGAAGTGCTGGCGAGGATGTGGAAAAAGGGGAACTGTTTGCACTGTTGGTGGGAATGCAGACTGGTGCAGCCAATATAGAAAGCAGTGTGGAGATTCCTCAAAAAATTAAAAATGGATCTGCCTTTTCACCTAGTGATCCTACTTCTGGGAATACATTCAAAGGAACTCAAAACACTAACTTGATAGAACATAGGCAACCCTATGTTCATTGCAGCATTATTTGCATTTGCCAGGATATGGAAGCACCCCAAGTGTCCAACAGTAGATGAGTGGATAAAATAGCTATGGGACATTTACACAGTGGAATACTACTTAGTCATAAAAAAGAAAATTTTATTCTTTGTGACAGTATGGAAGGATCTGGAGAACATTATGTTAAATGAAATAAGTTAGTCAGTGAAAGACAAATACCATATGATTTTACTCATATATGGGATCTAATGAACAAACTGAACTAACAAGGAAAATAGAGACAGACTCATAGAGAGCAGGATGATTGCTGGGGAGAAGTTAGGTTAGGTGGTGGAGGGATTGAGCAAAATGGAAAAAGAACTCATGGACATGGACAATAGTGTGGTGATTGCTGTGGAGAGGGTGGTATAGAGGACTAATTGGTAATGGAAAAAAAATACAGTAAAGATTAAGTTACGGACTTCAGCCAAGATGGAGGCGTAGGTAGATACCCTGCATCTCCCTTGACAACTAAGAAGGAAGACAACTACCTTAAAAGTGGAGACAACCAGAAGTTCCAGAAAGTCAAGCTGCATGGAAGTACAACAAACAAAGATGTAAAGAAGAAATACCCATCCAGACAGGTAGGAGGCATGGAGGCAGTGGTGGTGACAATGGCTGTGGCTGGCCAGCAGAACGGGCAGTCACACATTTAAAAAAGTAGTGAGGGACATCTGGGGAGTGCTTCCAGCACTAGACCAGTCCAAGAAGCTCATGGTTCCAGCCCCGGGGAAAATAAAGCCCCATTGCTTCTGACTCTGAGAACCAGTGGGGGTTGGGGTGGAGGAAGAAATTGCCAGTCTCTCAGCAGAGTCCATTTGTTTAAAGGGCCCCCACAATCCTAGAATGCCCACAGACCCACCCACCCTGGGGACCACGGGCAGGGCAACAGCTAGAGAGGTGCCAGTCCCATAAAGGAAGTGGGAGAAGTTCCTGGAAAGGGGGTGAGTGCTGAGCAAGTGGCATTGTTTTCTCTCAGGCCCCTCCCCCACATACAGCACCACAACATGGTGGAATGGGTGGCCCCATACTGACGAATACCTAAGGCTCCTCCTCTTATGATGTAACAGGTGTGACAGCTCTGCCTAAGACACAGAGGCAAACACAGTTGGCTTTCAAGTTGAGGAGAGAGAGAAGTATGGTCCAAAAGAGGGAACAAATCAAGGTTCCATTGGGAGAACTAAGTGATGAGGACATAGCCAACCTAATACTGGAAGAGTTCAAAACACTGGTGACGAAGATGCTTACAGACTTGACAGATATGCTCAAGTATGGCAAATGCATAACAGAAGAAGTGAAGGCTGTGCTAGGGGAAATGAAGGAAAATCCACGTGAAACCAGTGGTGAAGGGAAGAAAACCAGGGTTAAAATCAATGATTTGGAACATAAAGGAGAAAAAAACAGTCAACCAGTACAGAATGAGGAAACAAGAATTGAAAAAAATGAGGAGAGGCTTAGGAACCTCTGGGACAACTTCTGAATCATAGGGGTGCCAGAAGGAGAAGAGGAAGAGCAAGAAATTGAAAACTTATGTGAAAAAATAATGAAGGAAAACTTCCCTAATTTGGTGAAGGAAATAGATATACAAGTCCAGGAAACACAAAGAGTCCCAAACAAGCTGGACCCAAAGAGGACCACTCCAAGACACTTCATAATTAAAACACCAAAGGTTAAAAATAAAGAGACTCTTAAAAGCAGCAAGAGAAGAGTTACTTACAAAGGGGTTCCTTTAAGACTTATCAGCTGATTTCTCAAAAGAAACTTTGTAGGTAAGAAGGGACTGGCAAGAAGTATTCAAAGTGATAAAAAGCAAGGACATACAATCAAGATTCCTCTATCCAGCAAAGCTATCATTTGGAATGGAAGGGCAGATAAAGTGCTTCCCAGACAAGGTAAAGCTAAAGGAGTTCATCATCACCAAGCCATTATATGAAATGTTAAAGGGACTTATTTTTAAAAAAAGAGGATCAAAACTATGAACAAACTCACAACTATCAACAACAGAACCTAAAAAAATAAAAACAAAAACTAAGCAACCAACTAGAATAGGAACAGAAACATAGTTATGGGGATCATTTGGAGGTGTATCAGCTGGGAGGGGGAAGAGGGAGAAATAGGAAAATGGAGCAGGGATTAAGATGCATAATTGGTAGGTTCAAAATAGACGGGGACGTTAATATAGAAAAGGGTGAAGCCAAAGAACTTATATATATGACCCATGGACAAGAACTAAGGGGGCTGGGATTGCTGGAGGGAAGGGGGATACTGGCCAGAGGGGAGCAAAGGGAAAAGACATTGGGACAACTGTAACAATATAATCAATAAAATATACTTAAAAAGATTTAAGTCACAAAAAAAAAAATACACAATTTTTTATAAACAAATTCTAGGTCTTTTGGGGTTACTTGGATGTTACTAATTAAAATATACTTTAAAACTTTAAATATGCTTATTGATAAACTGTTTTGAATGATAAGTGACTAATTTTCTCCCTTTTCCTCCCATTCCCCTCTCCTCTCTTCCCCTCCCCTCTCCCATCTCCCTCTCCCCTCTCCTTTTCTTCTAGTATTCTATGGCATTGCCATATTTTGTCTGGTTGCCTTAATAAGGGCCTCAATAACTGATCCAGGAAGACTCCCCGAGAATCCTAAGATCCCACATGGAGGTATGGTACTCTTCAGATTTATCTGTTTTATTATGCCAGAATTATTATTTTATTAATATATTTATTGCCTTTATTATATGTTAAATATATATGATATCTAATACAACTTTCAAGTTTTTTTCTCAAATGCTTCCTTTCCAGACTTCTTGCAAATTCCAGCTGATTTCTCATACCCCTACTCCCTGGCTGTCCTTTTCAGTTTCTGCATTTGTCTGTCTCTCCTCCCATTCTAGATCTGTTTATTCTCTGTGAGCATGTAGGTTTGTTGTTTCTTCTTCATTGGTTCAGTGCTGTATCCTTAGTGCCTGGAACAGTCTCTTCTGTGTCACTCAGTAAATACTGGGTAAATATTTGTTGAATGGTATATAATTATATGAGAAGTTATATTTTCATTTAATAAAGGAATTTTTTGATGGCGCCACTTACCTCATGATATAAATATAATATTGCTTATTGTAAATTATGCAGTATTATCATGTCATTGCCTATATTTCTCAAAGTTCTAACAATTAAGTAAAAAATTTGAAAGCTTTTAGTCTAGTGTCAGTTGAAGGTAATTTTTTTTTTAAATTTTTTTTTGGTTTTTCAATTAGAGTTGTCCCATTTTTCCCCCATTGAAGGTAATTTTTAATCACTTTATTGTGTAAGTAACCATTCACATCACAAAAAGGAATTGAAAATATATTGCTTGTTTTAGTACAATATTCCCTCACTTATCACGGTTATTACGTTCTAGATGCCCCCTCACCCCCGTGTTAGGTGAAAATCTGCGAAGTATGAACCTTACAAATTACTTTAGTATTTATATATATTTTAAGGCTTTATAAACCATTTCCACACACTTATAAACCGTTCTCAGTCCCTTATTAACTTTTCCCACTCCCTTATTAACCTTTTCCACACTTTTATAAACACTACTTATGTCTTAAACATATTCTACACTCTTAAACCTATGTAACTTTAACAACATACGTATACAGTATGACAAAATCCCGCGATATAGTGAAAAATCCACGATAAATAATTAAATATAATATTTTTAAAAATCCCGCGGTACAGTGGGGCCACGATAAGTGAACCACGATATAGAAGGACTACTGTACATACTGTATATGGTAACCCTTTTTACTGAGTTTTACTTTTTGATCATTTGCTCTGTAAGCTTTGAGAACTCTGAACTTTCTTCTATTAAGAAATTTGTGTCTTTGTTATACAATATAGAACCAGAATACTCTTTATAGGTATTCAGTGGTTTCTGAACTTGCTGCACATTGGAATCACCTGGGTGGCTTTTAAAATTCTAATGTCCAGATCACATCCCATATTAATTAAATTGAATGTATGGGTGTGGGAGTCAGGTGTCAGTATTTTTGAAAGATCCCAGATGATTCAGTGTGTAGCAAACTTTGGAAAACAGTAATTCCTTCTGAAATTAGATTAAATGGCAAGTCACTGTAGAGCCTCCCTTGGATTCCTGATTGTTGTCGTTGTTGTTTTTAAAGTATATTTTATTGATTATATAGTTACAAGAGTTCCAATTCTTTTCCTTTGCTCCCCTCCACCCAGCACCCACCCTCCCCCAAAAATACCCCCCCAAGTCCATGCCCATGGGTCGTACATACAAGCTCTCCTGCCTCACCCTTTCATATATTCTTCTTTTCCTTTTTAAAAAATAATTAATTATATTAACAATAAAAAATAACAATTCCTCCCTCTCAAACTTAAGACCCTTTATAATCTTATAAAGGACAATGGGCAAAGGTCTCAAGCTCCTCTAGCTGCTTCAAGCTGGACATGGTCGTCGTCCTACCTACCCTTGGGTCCAGAAATCCCTAATAAGAGTGGGGATGTGGAGGAGAGGGTGGCCTTCCCACATGGGGAAGGATCATGCAGACTCCAGGTCGGTTGGCTGTCCCCGGACAATGGCATGCTTGATTTAACAGGCTGGCATCCTTGTTGTATTCTGGAGGCAACAGATTTGGCAACAGGGTTAAAAGACATCATTCAATCCATAACCACTAAATGACAAAAGACAGGTATTAAATTTTCAATGTCCCACATTAGGGAAAAAAGGGGCTTCTTTGGAGGAAGGTGTGCCAGGTACATCTCACCTGTCCAAAACCCTTTTGCCCATTATACTTAGTTTGGGCTGAGGGAAATATTTTAGGTTTCCCCCCTCTCAGACCTCTGGACTCCTTCTGTCCAAGCCATTAGGACAGAAAAGAGAAACTAGTTTTAAAGTGAAGCCCACAGACCACCCCATTCTTCACTAACCCAGCCACTTAGTTCAGCCAAACCATTGAGTCTCAGGAGGCAGCGATGCAGACAGGATTAAGTGAGGCCTATACATACAATCACTCAGGTAATGAGATCATAGGCTTATGCCCTTTGAAAACAGAAAACACATGTTCATTTATGTAACATAACCCACATACAAGTCTCTAAATCTGTAGCACTGTCTTATCGGAAAGACATCCAGTTGCAAGGCATTTTACATTCTTCTTGCCTGTAAATTAAACATCTTTGATGATACCACAGACATAGTTTAACTTTCAAATGAAAACAAATTTTAAATGAAAAGAAACTTTAAAGACAGTTAGCTGCACTACTTTATAGTCTACCACTGAGCATTGTGATTTTCCTTGAATCACGATTTTTCTCGCTAAGATTACCCTCCTTGTCATTAAAGGGACTGCATTACGTCCATTTTTAATTTATCCTGTTCATTTGCATAAACACAACAAGAGCAGAAAATGATCACTTATGATCTTTAGTTCTGCTTTGCTGGAACTTATGCAAGGAACATTTAGAGTGACCTTCAGTCTGCCCTTCAGGGCACAGAAGCGGAACCACATACCTGGCATTCAGCCTTGCCTGTAAACACCTGTTTTTTCCAAGTCCTTCTGGTTTTCCATTGTGCCTTAAGGTCCCTTCTAGCCATCTTTCAGGAAACACAACCTTCATTCCTTCCCTGGAAAGATGGCCATGGACCGCGCATCCAATCAAGGTACCAGGCCTTTTATCTTGTGGGCTTTTATTACCTTTGAAAGTCAATCCCAGTTCCTCAGGACTTTTTGGTAACAACCAGAGCCCAGGCATGTCTCCTTTAGGTGTGACAATCCAGTCAAAGTCTTAGTAAAAAAAAAAAATCTCTACTAACGACTGGTCTTATTAGTTTTGTGCAAAGAAACTTATGTTATTACTTACTTCTTTAGAATGCCAAACTCTGGATGGATTAGATAGGGAGAAAAATATACAGTGTGAAGGAAAATCCTTGTCCTTCTAATATTCACTGAACTTACATTTCCATTCTTTATATTTTCATTTTTTCCCCCACTAAAAATTTTGTTTGTTTTTCCATTACAATTGTCCCACTTTTTTCCCCGTCTTGCTTCCCTGCATCCTGCCCCCCCTTCTCCCACATTCAGTCCCCACCCAGTTGTCCATGTCCATGGGTCATTTATACATGTTCTTTGACTAGACCCTTCCCCTTCTTACCCCCTTTTCTCCCTCCCATCTCCCCCTTTGTTACTGTTAGTTTATTCCTTGTTTACATACCTCTGGTTCAATTTTGCTCATTTGTTTGCTTTGTTCATTAGTTTCCTGTAATAGGTGATAGCATAAGGTATTTCTCTTTCATTGCCTGCCTTATTTCGCTAAGCATAATTCTCTAGTTCCATCCATGTTGTTGCAAATGGTAGAAGTCCCTTCTTTGTTTCAGTACTTATTCATTGTCATTTTCCCCCTTTGTACTCATGTTCCTCTCTGTCTCTCTCTGTTTCTTCATCTTCTTAAAGCAGACCCTTTAGCATCTCTTGCAATGCTGGTTTGGTGGAGATGTATTCTTTTAGCCTTCTTTTGTCTTGGAAACTCCTTATTTCACCTTCCATTTTGAATGAGAGTCTTGCTGGGTAGAGAATTCTTGGTTGTAGGCCTTTGTTTCTCATTGCTTGGAATATTTTTTGCCATTCTTTTCTGGCTTGTAGTGTTTCTGCTGAGAAATCTAATGATAGCCTTATTGGAGCTCCCTTGTATGTTATTAGTTGTTTCTCTCTTGCTGCTTTTAGGATTCTCTCCTTGTCTTTGAATGTTGCCATTTTAATTATGATGTGTCTTGAAGTGGGCCTGTTGGGGTTCATCTTCATTGGGACCCTCTGTGCTTCCTGGACTTGCGTGACTCTTTCTCTCCTCATGTTAGGGAAGTTTTCTGTCATTAGTTTTTCAAAGAGGTTTTCTATCCCTTGCTCTTCTTCTTCTCCTTCTGGAATTCCTATGATATGGATATTATTACGTTTCATGTTGTCCTGCAGCTGTCTTAGAGCCTCTTCAGTCTTGTTCAGTCTTTTTTCATTCTGTTGCACTGTCTGGGAGTTTTTGTCTACATTGTCTTCCAGCTTGCTGATCCGATCTTCTGCTTCCTCTAGCCTGCTTTTAATTCCTTCTACTGTGTTCTTCAATTCAGAGATCATATTCGTCATTTCCTCCTGGCTCTTACCGATAGCTTCTAGGTCCTTTTTCATGCTGGTGTAATTCTCAGTAAGTTCCTTGTAGTTTCCGCTGAGCTCATTGAGCTTCTCCATAATCCATGCTTTCAATTCCATATCTGATAGCTTGCTCCCCTCTATTTCATTTAGCACTCTTTCTGGAGATTCTACCTTTCCTTTTGATGGGGAGTTGTTTCTCTGTCTCCCCATTTTTGTGACTCCTATTGTTTGTTGGTGCTTCTTAGAATGATCTGCGCTTCCTGGATCTGCCCCTGGTGGCGACAGATCCTGTACCAGTCTGGGCCTAGGCAGCCTGTTGGAGACTTCCAGGGATCTACTGCCTTTGTCTGGCTTTTTTAGTTGTTAATCTATTCAATCTGTGATTAGCTGTCAGGCTTAAGGACCGTGGGTGTAGCAGATTAATTCCTGTAGGCAAGGCTTTTGCTTCCCCTCAGGCTGACGCCACTTGGAGGGGAATGGTCTGCCTGCAGTGTGGGGATGAGTCAGCACTGGGACCTGGTCAGCTGCTTCCCCAGTTCTCCCCTCAAAGCCACCACACCAAACTCTCCCCAAGTGTCTCTAGTCCTCTCTGCCCTCCCTCTGCTTGAGCCCAGGGTAAGTGGGGGCTGTTAGAAATAGTAAAAACCGAAACCAAGGAAGCTGAGGTGCAAGATTTTTTAAGAGGAACCTGCCGGGCTGTCTCAAAGGAGAGAACAGCAGCTGGCGTACAGGCTGACAAGGTTTTAAAGGGAGGGATAGAGGATGACTGGAACAGGATATCGGGGCACCTAGTGATTGGTTTGGCCTGGGGTTAACGGCAGGAACAATAGGTTGAGTCTGGGGGTAACAGTGCGAACAATGAGGTACTTGGTGTTCTGTTGGGTATGTTGTTCGGGAGAAGGTACTTGGTGATTTATTGGGCATGTTGCTGGGGAGGACAATAGAATAAGGGAGTAAAAATTTTCTATCTCCTACTGGTATTCTGCAAGATTTGAGGAACTTTTCACTGGACTTCTCAATAGTCATTGTTTGTGGTTTTTACTTCCTGCTAATCAACTTATTGGGTGGGGGTTTTGAGGCTCTTACTGAACCTAAGAGGAGCTAAAATATTTTTGGATATGATCCGCTTAAGAGCTCTTTTTCTCCAGCTGTTTCTCTCCGGCTAGCAAGAAACCCTGTGGCTTTTCTTTTTTCTCAGCTGGATACTATTTTACTTTCCACTCTGTTGCTGTAGGCTGGGGAGCCCGGCTGGGGGTTTAGACCCTGCCCTTCTCAGGGGGAACCCCCGACTGCTGAGCTGTTTCTCAGTCCCTTCAGCTGCCACCCGTGTGAGCCCAGCCAGCCCTTCCGCGTCTCCGCACTCCCTACCGGTCACGTTGTGATGTAGCGGCCTTTTCTGTCTCTCCGTGGTTATAAGACTTCTCTCCAGCTGGTGTTCGGTTGGTTATTCCAGATGATTTCTCCAAAATTAAGTTGTAAATCCAGACTAGTTCTGGGAGGAGGTTAGTGTAGCTCCCACTTACTCTTCTGCCATCTTGTTTCTCCTTGACTGTTGTTTTTTGAGACCGATCTTATCTAGGCTTACTTACTTGGCATTGCAAGTATTAATGATTAAATAGGAATGATATGACACTGATGTTTACATAACTGTAGAAATTTCTGAAAACTTTGTTGAATTTATTAACTTAAAGAAACAGTATCACTGTCACTTAGCAGTTAGTGTGTGTGTTTGTGTGGGGGTGTGTGGGGGCACGCACCTGTTTGGGCCAAGAGGGTGGCTCTACAATTTGTATAAAATCCCTCTCCTCAACTAGTCTAAGCCAAAAGCTTTAAAATATAGATACATGTATGGTCAACTTCAATTCTAAAACTCAATGTTCCCAAAAATTCAAAGAAGCAGGCCTTTCCTAACCTAGGACCCATTTCTGATAAAATTTTTAGTTTGTCGAAGTCAAACACTCAAATACCTACATGTGTCAGATACTGCAAATCAGTGAATGGGGCTAGGTAGGAACTGTTTCCTATTGAAAAATCTCGTATCTTATCTAAAGGGAGCGGCTGCTACTCCGCTACAGTGAAATTATCACAGAGGCCCAGTATTCTTAAATCTTATAATTTCTGAAGTCACAATAGGGAATCTCAATTTTTATGAGAAATTTCATGTTTTAAAAAAATATTGGCAGCTAATTTAAAATTTTAAAACTGCTTTTTAAGTGAACACCAGGCAAATTATATTTGTGGGAGTCATTGAGTTTACATGAAACTATGGTGTTACCTTCAGTTTATAGACTGTAGCAATGAAGGACACCATCTTGCTATTTGGATATCTTCATTATATCTGCGTCCAGTTGACATTTGGCATATTTTTCTTCACTGAGGTCAGAAGACTTCCCTTTTGCCCAACTGAAAAAAAATATGTTAATTTATTTTAATTTTTCTAAGTCTCTTGGGATCTCATGTCATGAGTCTCATGGTAATTGTATGAGGTAGGTAGCCTGGGTAATCAGGATCATAGATTAACTATTATAGGACAATAACAGGTTATTCCAGAACTGATTTAAGGCCCAGATCCTTGTCCCCATCAGCTTTTACCATGGCTGTATATACAGATAAATAATTTTAGCTATTTATTCACCTTTGATTTGATTGTGGGGACAATTAGAAGTCATCAGTGTTTTTAGTGCTGGTTACCTGATTATTTTGTAAATATGGTTTTAACTAGTAAATATAAAAATTTAACAGTGAAAAGTAATATAGCATGACTAAAAAGTTGGGGCTATAGAGTAGTGACATTTATTCAGCGTTGTTTTAAAGTTGAGCAGTTTGATATAATCGAACTCTTTAGAAAAGGAAAGTGAAACCCTAATAACTTTATGATTTCAACCAAATTTTAAATTTAGTTACTCTGTACTATTTTATAATGCCTGTTTTTTAAAACAGAATAAATATGTGACTCACCATATATGAGGCAATTTGAATATAAGAGAATTTTCCATTTTCCTATGCAAAGGTCCCCAGAATTTGATTTTATAAATTTTTGGGCATGTAGAGGAAATCATCAAATGAAATCATTAAATGTCTATTATTCAAATTATTCACGTGTGCCTGAAATATAGAAATATTTCCTTTGTCACTTTCAAATTTTATGAAATCATTTTATTCAATATCTTAAATTTTTTAAACAACTTTACTTATTTAAATTGTACACTTTAGTGGCTTTTAGTATATTCATAGAGTTATGCAACCATCACCACAGTGTTAAAACATTTTTTTAACCAAACTTTCTTAATTTTGACTTCAGTGTTTTTTGTCATCACTAGAGCTACTATTTGACACAGTTACAGAGCAAAATGTCCTTTTTTAAGTTTTAAGAAATATATCATGTTTTTTATTTGTGGTTGTCCCTTGAAATGTAACCCAAGTTATAGGGATCCATGCATTATTAATGCTGAGGATCATGTATTCACTCATAGTTTTGCCTTTTATCTCCCTCTTATTTTGTTTTTTAAAGGTGATCTGTAGGACACTTACTGACATTTGTTTCTACATTGGCAACCAGTTCTGTCAGGGAACCTTTATTAAGACCCAGACTGTGTCTTGATTTTGGTAGTTTCAAGTTATTTCTTTCCTCAAAACATTACTTTGTGATTTTAAATGCAGTAATGAGAAGGACCCCAAATATGTAAGTCTTATAAAAGACTCAGATAGAGCCCTGGCCGGTGTGCTTCAGTGGATTGAGTGAGGGCCTGCAAACCAAAACTACATGGTCTAGTTCCCAGTCAGGGCGCATGCTTGGGTTGCCTGCCAGGTCACCAGTTGGGGGCGCGCGAGAGGCAACCAGTGGATGTATCTTGCACATCCACGGTTCTCTCCTTCTCTTCCCCTCCCTCTAAAAATAAAATCTTAAAAAAAAAAGACTCAAATGGAAGGTAATTCCTTCCTTTCTGAGGTGTAAACAAAACAAAACCTTGCTTTGTATTCATTCATGCATTTACAGCATTAATAAGGATCCATGTTAAACAGTGTAATGCTGTTAACTTACATAAAACAGCCTCACTCATTTATGGAGTTCGACTGTTTTTCTTTGCTTAGTTTCACGTTTTGATTTTTCTTCCTTTAAAAACATTTGTGGGAGTTTTCGATTTTTATAGCTACTATAAATTAGCAATTGAATTTCCTCTCCCATAAGCATTTATTTTATAAAATAATTATTAGATGGCTTCTACAAAAGTCTTCTAGGTAGTTATCAAACAGCAGTGTATCAGTCACCAAGGTCCTGTTTGGACAGGCGTAAACCCTGAAGAAAGAATTAAAGGGAGAAGACTAAGAAATGGTTTATACATACATAGGATAGGTTAATATGAATGAATTTTTCTTCTTGCTATTCAAGGAAAAGCATAGATGATACTTTAATTAAACTTCTAGATTTTTACAATACATAAGTGTGCTCATGCATATATATGGAAATGAGCTTTCATAGGTATTTCTCATTTTAGGTAGTTGTATAGTATCTTAAATTTAGACAAAGAAATGGTTCAAGTTCTTTTTAAAAACAAATTTATGATCCAGACCATAGAGCAGCAAACAGTATTTTGAAGGGCCCGATAATAAAATATTTTCTGCTTTATGGACCATAAAGTCTCCACAGTTCTTCAGCTCTGCCATTCTAGTACAAAAGCAACCATAGGCAATAAGTAAATGAATGTGCATATCTATGTTCAAATAAAACTTTATTTATGGACATTGGAATTTGATTTTCATGATGTTTACATGTCACAAGTTATTATCATTTAAAATGATCAAAACCATTCTTAGGTCATAGGTCACAGAAAACAGACTAGTTTTGCCTGTGGACTGTAGTTCGCCAACCTGTGGTCTAGACTACAGAATTACAGACTTTTTCTGACTTTAGTCACATGTTCTCTTTTCTGTATTTCTTGAAGTATGTGAATCCAAAGAAACATTGGAATGTTTGGGCTTTTCAAGTTAAGTGGGAAAAAAGTGATGTGCTTGTGACATTGTATTTTTCTAAATATAAAATGAGATCCCATTTCACTTACAGTTGGATAATACTAGTTTAGTCCTGACTGGTGTGGCTTAGTGGATTGGGCATCATGCTGCAAAGCAAAAGGTTGCCAGTTTGATTCCCAGTCAGGGCACATGCCTGAGTTGCAGTCCAGGTCCCTAACATTATTGTTTTCCTTCTTTTCTTTCTCCCTTCCTTCCGCTCTCTCTAAAAATTGATAAGTAAATAATACTAGTTTATCTAAATTAAACTTCAGTATTATTGCTCTCTCACATTATATATTTTCTTTAAACGAACTGTAAGAAATGAAATATTTTATTTTAAAATGAGATTTTAAATGTAAAAGTTATTTTTGCAAATTTCATACTATTGGAATAAACAATTTGATATAGGTTTTATTTATACTTTATTGATTTCTTCAGAGACATCTTATAGCAGACGGTGTTTCCAACACATCATAAAATTCCAATATATTGACTTTACTACTGGCTATTAAATTAAAATAATGGAATTAAAATAATGTATCATTTTAGAAAATTGAACACTACCTGCTGTTATTTCTTTTACTTATATTTAGAGTCTTTTATTTAAAAAATAAACTTTTTATACTTTAGCAAACATTTAATGACTATGTACTTTGTACAAAGGCCATACTTGGCACATGCTAGTATTCACTCTGAATGTGGAGTTAGGTTAGTTTTCCTATGCCCACACTGTTAATGATATAGGATATAATTTAAACATTAAGTGATGAAAAGTTTAAGAATTTTGTAGAAGTAAGATTTTATTTTAACAAATATTAAAAAGATACATTCTGTGTAATAAAGCAGTTGTCTTGGTAGATCGAGTTCTTATATACTTTTTATGGATCTGACGGGAATAATTCATAATGAAAACATGACTTTTCTCTTTATTTCTGTAAAACTCATGTTTCTATCACAAAACTTATTTGTATGCTCTTTCAGTATAGGCTAGAGGAAATTGTTCTTGGTGGTAGGACTGAGTTTTTAAAGAACTTCTTTACTTCCATCAATAGTAATTTTCTTATAACTTCTCACTTCTGAAAGTATTCTAATACCTCGTAAACCCACTTGAAATTCTTTTCCAAATATCTTCAATAAACATTTTCCAATGAACCCAGTAATATTTAAAAAATAAAATTGTTTGGGGGTAGGAATGCAATCTGTTTCTCTGTTGAGATTATAAGGTCGATTTTGATTTTGAAATTGGGACTCAGCATTATTCATTTGTCTGAGCCTTTAAATAATAAAATTTCTATAAATTAGTTTAAATAAAGTTGTTTTAATAACTCGGTTTTAATTTAGGGTTTTGTCATTAAATTCTACTTACAGCAGTAGGTCCAAAGCCCAAATATATTGCTTTCTATCTCTTAGTTTGACTATTAGTAGTATCTTATTTTTATAGTGTTTGAAATTTGAAACATATAAAATAAGACATAACTAGAATAGAGCAGCAATATTTATGGGAAACACATTTATACTGGAGACTAGAAGAAAAATTTCTTAAACATATGTATTGAGGGCTTTCTGTGAAATCTTTTAAACAGTTGTTGCTAAATTTCAACATTAGTCATTTGCCTTCATTAAATGGATTTTAATTTCTTTCTTTAGAAAGGGAGTTCTGGGAATTATGTAACAAGTGTAATTTGATGAGACCAAAGCGTTCCCATCACTGCAGCCGCTGCGGCCACTGTGTTAGGAGAATGGATCATCACTGTCCATGGTAAGAAATGGGTAATTTACTTTTAGAAAAAAACACTAGTTAAAAATAAGTCATGCTCTGGCCTGGTGTCTCAGGTGGTTTGAGTGTTTTCCCATACACCAAAAGGTTGCAGATTGATTCCCTCTCAGGGCACATAACTAGGTTGTGGGTTCAATCCTCAGCTGGAGTGTGTACGGGGGGCAACCAGTCAATATTTTTCTCTCACATCGATGTTTCTCTCTCTCTCTCCCTCTTCCTCTCTCTCTAAAAATCAATAAATATATCTGCAGTAAGGATTTAAAAAATAAAAAAAATAAATCATAGTATTTAGCAGATTTATGTTAAAGTTATATTAGGGTGATGTAGTTTAAAAGCATCTTTTAATAAGCATACGTTTTTGATATGATTCTGTGAGCTCCCAAAGTCATCATTTCTTTTCCATAGGGATTCTATCTTTTTTAACAAGGAAATATTTAAGTAGAAAACTAAGAATTAACATACACCCCAAATATACAAAAGAACTAAGGTAATTATATTAAATGAGACTATGTAAAGCATTTCATAAAGCATTTCTTAGTGTCTAAGACTTAGAAAGTTCTTAAATAATAGCTCTTCTTGTTTCTAACTGTAATGAACCATATACATCCCGTTTTTTCTATTTCCTTTCCTGTTTGTTTAACCATTTTGGGTACCTTGATACCTCATTTCTCCCCCTTTATGACTTTTTCAATATTATGTATTTTAAGTATTAATATTACATACACACTGGAATGTATAAGTGGTGATTAGCTGATTCTGCTGAACAGCCAACATTTTTGGCCAATAGGGGGCTCTCTTGTAATATTTAAAGAAAATGTTTAGTTGAGAAATAGAATTTTTCAAACAAATGCTGTGAGAATTCTGCATTGTATCTCATTTCAAAGCTGTCACAAAATCTGAACAAGAAATTGTATTTAACTTTGTTTTTCTAAAGTGGGATCTCTGTATAAATATTTAAAACTGGTGTAGTGTAGCACTTTATAAATATATCTGTATACAACTATATGTTTGTAATGCATGCATGTATACAAAGTTAACTATATAATGGATTTGTTAAACTTATAACTTCGTTTATCTAAAGTTGACTCTAGGGAAGAGTTTAGATTTGCCTAATAATGCTAATCGATTTAGAGTTTTCCTTATTTTTTGATAACTTATTTTGATAGCACAAGTTATTGTAAGATTTTAGTGGAAATTTGGGTTTTACCGTAAACTGATTACTTAAATGGGGGTACTTTTCTGAGATAGGAAAAAATGAAACCATTTTAGATAAAAGCACTGTTACAATATATACATTTCATAAATAGGATGGTATAATGTATAACACGTAATTGGTCTTTAAAAATGTGCCTTGAATTTAAGCAAAATAATTCTCAAGTGTTTTCTACATGTCAATAATCTATTTACAGTTACAACAGTAATAGATTAATAAAGGCTGGTAAACTGCTAAGTGGCAATCACACTTGGAAAACT